>NC_090178.1:47779424-47891924 GCF_024679245.1 Pseudorasbora parva
GAGTGGGTTTATAAGACACAGAGCTTTGGCTTTTAGGCATACAGGCAAGTACACAGGGCTTTAGCTTTTTTTTTTTTTTTTTTTACTTTTGGCTTACTGGTAGAGGGAGGCAAGAACATCCAATCTCCTCAAACAACTGAGCAGGGTGTCAGAGTATGAACTGGCACCTGGAAACACTCAACAATAGAATGGTTATACGTGAGGGTAACCAGAGAATTCCCCAGCGGCAGTAGGTAAATACAAGCACTCCCTTTCTTGACACAGTAATCGAAGCCAGCTCTTACTTCCACAGCGCCACCACCAGACAATAAGGAAGGTAGAACAGTCCCCCAGTCATGGACGTGTTGAAAGGCTGTCCAACACCAGCACTCGGCTCTTCTCAGGCAAGGCTCTTTCCTTGGCCTAGAACACGGTCACTGACAAACACTAGCAAAAGCACTGCACTTTACCTGGTGCACTCCAAAGAAAAGAAAAAAAAGGACTGCACACACTCACGGTGATATAAGGCCAGTGGTACGTTTCCAGCCCGGGCTCCGAGTCCTGGCTAATTGTGCAGGTTTAGGCTTGGGACAGACACAAGGGATATTGAGGCCACAAACCAGGGACTCCTTCCTCCTCTCTTGCTAACTCCAGCAAGAAAACATGTACAAGCAGACTGGGTGATGGGCAAACACTGTTAATTAGATTAGCATCAAAGGAAAGGCATCAACACACCAAACAGTAGTCATCCTCACCTCCAGCCGCAATAACACAAGGAAATACCTTCGTTGAATCTGAGGATCTGGGCTTTTGGTAAGAAGTCAGCGCTAATATGGGTGGTAATATATAAACAAGGAAATGTTTGAAAGTTTCGGACTGCTCCTGTCTTTTCTCAAAACACATGTCAAATGTTCAAAGCATTAACTCACCAGATTAGCGTCACTCTCCTTCTTCTATTGCCTCTCCAATTCGATCCGTTCATTGTGTCTTCCAAACATCCAGTATTCCTTCAAAACACCCCACACAATCATAAAAGCACAATGTAAACAAAGGGCTTAGCACTTATCTCCTCCGGGTTTCAAACATAAATCTCCATATTCTTCCACTACAGCCTGCAAGTCCAAACAGCCAGTCTCACCACCACACCAGTTACTTCCATCACACTCCCAGCGAACACCTGGAACAAACTTCACTTCCCTTTTTTTTATAGGTCTTGCCCTTTCTTAATGGACCAATTGCCACATCCTCCTCACACACCTGATACATATCTCTTTTGTTTTCCTTGCTCGGAGTCGACTGGAACCGGCCCAGTGTTGCACTGAAATCGGTCCGGGCAGAACTATTTCCACCACTTTCATTTCATTTCAATTGTGTAAAGTCACTCCGTGACTGTGGCAAGGGGGGCGTGGTTCAGCGAGGTCTGCAGCGGGAGAGAGAGCCGCGGGACAAGCGGTACGTGAGTGGGTTGGAAGCAGATTAATAACACCTGTCTCTTGTTCTAGTAATGAGCGCGGAGAGGGGATAAAACAGCAGTGGAACCGGAGATCGAGGAGAGAGAGAACCCGGACGGTTGATGCGAACCCCCATGTACAGAGACTGAGTACCGGAACCCGGAAGTGCCGACCCGGAAGTGATCGAGAGATCGTGTTATGAGATTCCACACTTGAATGTGTGTGTGCTGACAAGTTTATTGAGAAAATAAAGAGCAAGCATCAACCGTCCAGCCGACCCCTTGTCCTCTTCCTTCCTCCTTATATCGAACTTTGTTACAGTGGTGCCGAAACCCGGGAAGGAAGTAGGACCGCGCCGCCGCCATGACTACTCCAACGCCCTCCGCCACGCCGTTTGCGGACATTATCACCTCTCTCGCGGCCCTCCACCAGGAACAACATCAGTCCATGCTGGAGCTGCGGGCGGACCAGGAGCGCCGATTTGAGGCCATCGTCCGCGGCCAGCAAGAGGACCGCGAGAGGTTCCGGAGCTGGATAGACTGGGAGGTTCGCACCGAAGCCGCCGGGCTCGCCAGCGCACCGGTCCACGTGCCCCTACACAAGATGGGGCCACAGGACGATCCCGAGGCCTTCATTGACCTGTTTCAAAAAGCGGCGGAGGCCTGCGGGTGGCCCCGGGCACAGTGGCCGGTGCGCCTTATTCCACTGCTCACCGGAGAAGCCCAGGCGGCCACCCAACAACTGCCGGTGGCGAACCTCCTGGATTACGAAGATCTGAAGAGGGCCATCATCCAGCGGGTCGGTCGGACCCCCGAACAGCACCGTCAGCGTTTCCGCTCGCTGGAGTGGGGGGAGACCGGCCGGCCCTTCGCGATGGCCCACCAGCTCCGGGACGCCTGCCGCAAATGGCTATTGGCCGGTGGAAGCGACGTGGACCACATCGTCGATCTGGTGGTACTGGAGCAGTTCATCGCTCGGCTACCCAAGAAGACCGCCGAGTGGGTCCAGTGCCACCGGCCCACGTCGCTGACGACGGCCATCAACCTGGCGGAGGACCATCTGGTGGCGTGCCCAGGGGTCGGCGAACCCCGACTAACCTCTCCCTCTCTCTCTCCCCCCTCTGTCTCTCCTTCTCACCCTGTCCCTCTCCCTAGGTCCCGCCCTCCAGGGCCCCCTCGCATTCCCCCCAGAGGTCGGGGTGGAATGGGCCCAGGGCAGTACGGGAGTTCGAGGGCCCCGCCCAGGGGGGCGGGGCTGCTGGGGTCGGGCGGAGATAACGGTTCCGGTTCCACCCCCCCTCCGCGCTCATATTCCAACCCACTCCCCGCCGCAGGGGCGGCGGGCAGGCCTGGGCTGGCCTGCTGGCGGTGCGGCGACCCGGACCATTTTGTGGACCGATGTCCAATGATGGACATCGGGACAATGATCCGGGTCCCGGACGTTCAGGGGGCCACCCCTGATCAAGCAGGAGAGTACCAAGTTCCTGTGAGTATCAAGGGGGGTACATATCAGGCCTTGGTGGATTCAGGCTGTAACCAAACCTCGATCCATCAAAGCCTGATGCAGCCTGGGGCATTGGATACAAGCCGCATGGTTAAGGTGCGGTGTGTGCACGGGGATGTGGTGGAATATCCGGTTGTCCCAGTCACGATACAGTTTAGGGGAGAAAATCATAGTGTTGAGGTGGCGGTTAGTCCCCACCTCCGGCATCCGCTAATTCTGGGGACAAATTGGCCCGCCTTTCCGGCGTTATTGGGGTCGATATGCGCGGATGCCGCTTGGGGGAACAAGGCTAGGAACGGGGCGGTGCGAGTGCAGGTTGGTGAGACTGATACGGGACCCTCGGGAACTGCTTCAGAGGAACCGAGCGGGGTCGAGAGACTGATTCTCTCGGACCGCGATGACTTCCCTCTGGAGCAGTCTCAAGACGATACCCTCAAACATGCTTTCCACCAGGTCCGCACGATCGACGGTCAGTCCCTTCAACCCGCCTTGCCCGTCACGTATCCTTATTTTGCCATAATTAAGGATAGGTTGTATCGAGTGACCCAAGACGCTCAGACAAAAGTGGATACAACCCAGTTGTTAGTACCAAAGAGCCGCCGGGAAATGCTTTTCCAGGCGGCTCACTCTAACCCAATGGCGGGCCACCTGGGACAGGCGGCCACGCTGAATCGTTTAATGACCCGATTTTTTTGGCCAGGCATTCATGACAATGTGCGCAGGTGGTGCGCGTCTTGTCCTGAATGTCAGTTGGTGAATCCCCTGGCCTCCCCAAAAGCGCCATTGCGCCCCCTTCCATTAATGCAGGTCCCCTTCGAGAGAATTGCGATGGACCTCATCGGGCCATTAGAGCGATCCGCACGCGGACATCGTTTTGCGCTAGTTATCGTGGACTACGCAACACGATATCCGGAAGCAGTGGCTCTCCGCAACATCTCGGCGAAGAGTGTTGCGGACGCACTGTTTCGTTTAATCTCCCGAGTGGGGATTCCGAAGGAAAACCTCACTGATCAAGGCACGGCGTTTATGTCACGCACGTTAAGCGAATTATACGGGTTATTGGGCATCAAATCGATTCGGACAAGCGTCTATCACCCACAAACAGACGGCTTGGTCGAACGATTTAATCGCACTCTTAAATCCATGATCCGTAAATTCGTACAGGAAGACGCCAAAAATTGGGATCGGTGGTTAGAACCCCTCTTATTCGCTGTGCGAGAGGTCCCGCAAGCCTCCACGGGGTTTTCCCCCTTCGAGCTTCTCTACGGACGACAGCCCCGTGGGGTGCTGGACGTCCTACGAGAAACTTGGGAGGAGGGGCCTTCTTTGGCCAAAAACGAAATTCAATATGTGCTGGACTTGCGAACAAAACTCCACACCTTGGGGCGGCTATCTAGGGAGAATTTGTTGCAAGCCCAGGACCGCCAAAGCCGGTCGTATAACAGGGGTACGAGACTACGCAAATTCACACCGGGAGAGAAAGTGCTTGTATTACTCCCGACATCGAGCTCTAA
Source organism: Pseudorasbora parva (assembly GCF_024679245.1). NCBI lineage: Eukaryota > Metazoa > Chordata > Actinopteri > Cypriniformes > Gobionidae > Pseudorasbora > Pseudorasbora parva. The sequence continues at coordinate 47,783,872 of NC_090178.1, forward strand.
ATTAATGTCGAAATGGCAGGGGCCGTTTGAGGTCGCTCGACAGGTTGGAGACCTCGATTATGAAGTGATACGGTCCGATAGGAACGGAGCACGGCAAATATATCACCTCAATCTCCTGAAGAAATGGAATGAGGTCGAATCAGTGTTGTTGGCGACGGTGATCGGGGGAGAGGATGATCTCGGGCCAGAGGCGAGCATCAAAGCACAATCGGTCGCACTGGCCCCTGGGGGAGATCACCTCTCACCGTCCCAACTCACTGATCTCTCAAAACTACAGGCGGAATTCGCCGACGTGTTCTCGCCCCTACCGGGCCGTACCGACTTAATTCAGCACCATATCGAGACCGAGCCGGGCGTGGTAGTTCGCAGCCGGCCGTATCGTTTACCTGAACACAAAAAAAAAGTAGTTCAGGAAGAATTAGGGGCAATGCTCGATATGGGAGTAATAGAGGAGTCCAACAGTGACTGGGCGAGCCCGATCGTTTTGGTCCCTAAAACCGACGGCTCGGTCAGGTTCTGTGTGGACTACCGCAAGGTGAACGCAGTGTCGAAATTCGACGCGTATCCAATGCCGCGGGTTGACGAGTTGCTTGATCGGCTGGGCACGGCTCGATTTTATTCGACATTGGACTTAACGAAGGGCTATTGGCAGATCCCCTTGTCTCCATTGTCCAAAGAAAAAACAGCCTTCACCACGCCGTTCGGATTGCACCAATTCGTCACGCTTCCCTTCGGTTTGTTCGGGGCACCCGCTACCTTTCAGCGCCTCATGGACAGGATTTTGCGTCCCCATGCCGCATATGCTGCTGCCTACCTGGACGACATCGTGATTTACAGTCACGATTGGCAGCGGCATATGCAACATGTCCGGGCGGTCTTGAGGTCGTTGAGGGGAGCGGGGCTCACGGCCAACCCGAAGAAGTGTGCAATTGGGCGGGTGGAGGTAAGGTATCTGGGCTTCCACTTGGGTCATGGACAGGTGCGTCCCCAAATTGATAAGACCGCCGCAATTGCGACCTGCCCGAGGCCCAAGACCAAAAAGGAGGTAAGGCAGTTCTTGGGGCTGGCGGGATATTATAGACGGTTTATACCAAATTATTCGGACCTCACCAGCCCCCTGACTGACCTTACTAAAAAGGGGCTACCAGATACGGTCCAATGGACGGAGCCGTGCCAGCAGGCCTTCACCCGAGTTAAGGCTGCTCTATGTGGCGGGCCGCTTTTACACTCCCCTGACTTTTCTCTCCCTTTTCTGTTGCAGACTGACGCGTCGGACAGGGGGCTGGGCGCAGTCCTGGCCCAGGAGGTGGAGGGGGGAGAGCGGCCGGTGCTGTACATTAGCCGTAAGCTCTCGAAGAGAGAGGCTAAGTACAGCACCATCGAAAAAGAGTGCCTTGCCATCAGGTGGGCCGTTCTCACCCTCCGCTACTACCTTCTGGGGCGGGAGTTCACCCTCTGTTCGGACCACGCTCCTCTCCAGTGGCTCCACCGCATGAAGGATACCAACGCGCGGATCACCCGTTGGTATCTAGCTCTTCAGCCTTTTAAGTTCCAGGTGGTCCACAGGCCGGGTGCTCAGATGGCTGTGGCCGACTTCCTCTCCAGAAATGGGGGGGGGGGGGGCTGCAGGCCGGACGGCTCCCCGGCCTGAGTCGGGCGGTGGGGGTATGTGGCAAGGGGGGCGTGGTTCAGCGAGGTCTGCAGCGGGAGAGAGAGCCGCGGGACAAGCGGTACGTGAGTGGGTTGGAAGCAGATTAATAACACCTGTCTCTTGTTCTAGTAATGAGCGCGGAGAGGGGATAAAACAGCAGTGGAACCGGAGATCGAGGAGAGAGAGAACCCGGACGGTTGATGCGAACCCCCATGTACAGAGACTGAGTACCGGAACCCGGAAGTGCCGACCCGGAAGTGATCGAGAGATCGTGTTATGAGATTCCACACTTGAATGTGTGTGTGCTGACAAGTTTATTGAGAAAATAAAGAGCAAGCATCAACCGTCCAGCCGACCCCTTGTCCTCTTCCTTCCTCCTTATATCGAACTTTGTTACAGTGACAAATCCAGTCTCTCTTGCAAGGAGACAAATCTGAGCACACTGAGTGATGTTACTGAGATACTTTCTTAATCTTTAGAGGAGACAAATATGAGCCATCCAGTCTCTCTCTAGCCAAGGAGACAAATCTGAGCACACTGAGTGATGTTACTGAGATACTTTCTGAATCTTTAGAGGAGACAAATATGAGCCATCCAGTCTCTCTCTAGCCAAGGAGACAAATCTAAGCACAGTGAGTGATGTTACTGAGATGTCTTCTGAATCTTTAGAGGAGACAATTAAGAGCAACCCAGGCTCTCTTGCCAATGAGACAAATCTTAGCACAGTGAGTGATGTTACTGAGATCTTTTCTAAATCTTTAGAGGTGTAAAATATGAGCCATCCAGTCTCTCTAGCCAAGGAGACAAATCTGAGCACAGTGAGTGATGTTACTGAGATGTCTTCTGAATCTTTAGGGGAGACAAATATGAGCAATCCAGTCTCTCTTGCCAAGGAGACAAATCTGAGCACAATATGTGATGTTGTTGAGATCTCTTCTGAAGTTTTAGAGGAGACAAATATGAGCAATCCAGTCTCTCTAGCTAAGGAGATACATCTGAGCACAGTGTGTGATGTTTCTTCGATATCTTATAAAGCTTTAAATGAGATAAATGTGAGAGTGTAAGCGTCTCTGGTTAAGTAGAATATTCTGAGCACAGTGAGTGATGTTACTGAGATCTCTTATGAAGCTTTATAAGCGATAAATGTGAGATTGTGAGCATCTCTGGTTAAGGAGAATAATCTGAGCACTGTGAATGATGTAACTGAGATCTAAGCTTTAGAGGAGATAAACGTGAAAGTGTGAGTATCCCTGGTTAAGAAGAATAATCTGAGCACAGTTCGAAATTTTACCGAGATCTCTTATGAAACTTTAGAGGAGACAAACATGAGAAAACGTCATTTTTTGTCTCAGGAAAAACATGTGAGAAGCAGGAGACTTAGCCTTATGTCTCAATTTAATGTTCACTTGATCTAATTTCTGTCTAGGAGACAGATGTGAGTTGACAAGGAGATCTCATGTTTGATTTTCCTTTTATCTGGGATTCCAGGATTTTTCTCCATATAATGGACTTTAATGCGAACAAACGATTAAAGGTCCAAATCAATGCAGTGTCAAAGGAAGGGCTTCAGAAACTGCATCATCCCATACGGGGAATAGGGTCTGATCTAGACAAACCATCTGTCATTAAAAAAAAAAAAACACTTTTAACCTCAATTGCGCAATTTCAGTGTTGTTCTTCTTCATGACGTGTGACGTCCTCACATTGGAAAGGTCATGCACGTGACATACATGGAAGTACTGACACAGTGCAAAGACTAAATCATACACTCTTCAAAGAAATACCCTTTCCAATGTGATAACGTCATATACTGTGAAAAACAACACCGGAGTAAAGAATTTTTGGTTAAAAAGTATAGACTATAAATTTGTATAATTATAAAAAAAAAAAAAAAAAAAAAGATGGCCGATGGTTTGTCTAGATAAGACCCTATTCCTCGTCTGGGATTGTTCAGAGCCTCTGAAGCCCTTCCTTTGACACTACAGTGATTTGGATGTGCAACCGTTGGGTGCAGCTGAACTCCTGGAAAGTTTTCCTTATAAAACTTAATTTCAGGAAATGTTCATTTTGAAGTGCACCAATCCTTTAAGGATGACAAACAGACCCTTAACCTGAGAAGATGAAGTGATAATATATTTATAATTGGAGAGTAAAAAGCTGTTAGATTTTTCAAATTTGGATATTGCCATCAAGATGAACCTCTGTTTTATCTGTACTCAACTTGAAAAAAATAAAACTGTCTAATTGTTCTTTAGAAATTGCATCACATTTTATTCACATTGCATTGACCTAGTGCACAGTGCATTGACCTAATTTGAAGTATTTGGTCTTCCATTAAGGTACTACAAAACCAAACCCTGCTTAGTTTCATTGGGCACCAAGGCAAGAGCAGCTGCAGGATGTTACAGTGTCTCATACACTTATGGTCCTGGACAAACAAATAATAAATAAACAAAATAAATAAACAATGTGTTCCCTGCTGGACAAATCCAGAATAAATCAGCATGAATTCCATGTTGGTCCATGCTGGTATATGAAGGTAAGATCAATTGCATTTATATTTTTATAAGAGTTAAAAATGGCAGACCATACAGAGCATGTAAACTCTTTCAACAATCTCAATAAGAAAACTGACAAACCAAATAAATTTGTATTGTACAAAAAAAGTATGTATTATCAACTAATGTCATTTTATAAAACTTTACAATTCTGTATGATGCTATACATTTTTGCTTCTGTTGTTACTATTAATATTGTTATTGTTGAAAGCTCTCGTATGCTAAATACACTGTTTTGCCAAAAATGAAGAGGAAAATGTGCTTAATTATGAAAATATTTACAAAGTGAAGCAATACATTAAATCATTCATTGCCAGCCATTTAGATAATGTCCTGCTCATTTTAGATTAATGGAACAGGTGCCCCTAATTTCACCATGGCGACTCCATTGTCCATATCTCACAGCTCGTGACAGTTTCTTTCCTCCTGTTCTTTGATTATTTTTACTGGTTAATTTATTGCATTTTTTTACTGGTTAATTTATTGCATAACAGCAAATCATTCATACCTGAGTATTACTCCACTGAAAAAAAAGTGCAATAATATATTAGGGTAATATGTGAGATGCGTCACTGGCTACTCTATTACAGGCAGAATATTTCTCAAGCAGTTTCCTAATACATATAGAACTTAATAAATGACTGATTTGGAATACTCTGACAGCAATTAAATGGACATACACACATCAGGCAAATTCAGTTGAAGTGAATAACACTTATTATCTCTTCATCACAGCAACTGTTAGTGGGTGGGATGTATTAGGCAGCAAGTAAACATTTTGCCTTCAATTGTTGATGTTAGAAGTAGGAAAAATGGGCAGGCTTAAGGATTTGAGCAAGTGGTCAGGCCCGTGTGGTCAGATCAAACAGACGAGCTACTGGAGCTCAAATTGCTCAATAAGTTAATGCTGGTTCTGATAGAAAGGTGTCAGAATACACAGAGCATCTCAGTTTGTTGTGTATGAAGCGGCATAGCCGCTGACCAGTCAGGGTGCCCATGCTGACCCCTGACCCCGCCGAAAGCACTAACAGTGGCACATGAGCATCAGAACTGGACCACGGAGCAATGGAAGAAGGTGGCCTGGTCTGATGAATCACGTTTTCTTTTACATCACATGGATGGCCGTGTGTGTGTGTGTGTCACTTTCCAGGGGAACACATGGCACCAGGATGCACCATGGGAAGAAAGCAAGCCGGCGGAGGCAGTGTGACGCTTTGGGCAATGTTCTGCTGGGAAACCTTTGGTCCTGCCATCCATGTGGATGTTACTTTGACACGCACACCACCTACCTAAGCATTGTTGCAGACCATGTACACCCTTTCATGTAAACTGTATTCCCTGGTCAGCTGTGGATCTTTCAGCAGGATAATGCTCCTGACGCAAAGCACAAATGGTTCAGGAATTGTTTGAGGAGCTTGAGCGCAACAACAAGTTTGAGGTGTTGACTTGGCCTCCAAATTCCCAGATCTCAATCCAGTCGAGCATCTTTAGGGTGTGATATTTATATTGAAACTTAATATTGTAATAAAAGCACTTCAGAACCAGCCAATAGACAACTAGACATCTCTGTAATTAGACAACTAACAAAGTTAGTTAACATATCTCACACCATTCTACAGTGACCAGTACAATATTTTTGCTTCTTTTTGAGACATTGTTTCATGTACTTTTTATTTGTATCCTTTTCCATTGTTGTTATTGCTTTTAGTTTTGTCTTTTCAATAATCACTTAAATCACTCTTCAGTGATTTATAAAACTATGACATTAAGCAGCTTTCCACAATGAGATTTCCTGTAATTTCCAAACTTCTTTCCTTCAGAGAGGTGAAAATATGTATCAGAATATTCTCCTCTGAAAATAGAATCACACTCCTTCAGTGGTCTGCATTTTTTGACACTTCCAAAAGAAAAGACAAGGTCATTTGAGCATCATGTGCAAGGTGAACACTACTGTACGTCTGTGTATCTGGACAAGAATGATGCTTCATCTTCCATAATGACTTACTAAAGACTCTCAAGATACTGACTTCAAATGTAAAAGTTATAACCTTGTAATAGAGTTGATCTCTAATATGTTAAACAAAATATTTTATTAGCATTTAAAAAAATGTTTTGAAGATCCTCAAAGGAAAAATATCATTGCTGAGTTCTGAGTCTCTCTCTCTCTCTCTCTCTCTCTCTCTCTCTCTCTCTCTCTCTCTCTCTCTCTCTCTCTCTCTCTCTCTCTCTCTCTCTCTCTCTCTCTCTATGACAAAGCCTCTTGGGTTTCACTACGACTTGAACAACATGAGTTTTACTCTTCACCCACGCCATACAGCTCCCTTGATTACCTATGATGGTGTGCTTTACTGTGGTGTGGTTTAATGCAAGAGAAGTGAAGTTTGAAGTCGATTGTAGTTGGACTGGACATCTGGCTTCTCTTCTCGAGCGGGGCGGTCCATGGATTTGTTTGATTTTCCCGCATTACAAATAAAACTTCTTCGTGACTGAATCCTGGATAAAATCAGGTGATCCAAGTCCTCTTTCCGAAATGACTCCACTGAGTCACTTTAGTTTTTCCTTCATTTCAAGTTGCATAAGGATTCGACCATGTCGAGGAGCGAAGGAAGATTTCACCCCATCTACCCGCTCCCACTGTCTCGTGCCCTCACTATTAGCGTATCCTAAAGTTTCAGACCTTAGCATCCCTCCGCCAACAGGGATTGGCTTTTGCAGAAGCTTAAACATGCTGCTTAACACGAAAATGAACTTTACTGGTTCTTGCTGAAGCTCAAACGTGCAGCCTAACATGAGAATGAACCCTGCAGAAGCTCAAACGTGCTACGTAACATGAGAATGAACCTCATTGGTTCTTGCTGAAGCTCAAACATGCTGCGTAACACAAGGATGAACCTCATTGGCTCTTGAAGAAGCCGAAATGTGATGCGTAACAAGAGAATGAACCTCATTAGTTCTTGCTGAAGCTCAAATGTGATGCGTAACAAGGGAATGAACCTCAGTGGTTTTCTTTGTTTGCTTGATTTTTTTTTTTTTTTTCACTTTCACAGTGTGGTAGCCTGTATGCTGAAACTCTCTGAGGTAGACAAGAAGATGGGTTTAGAACAAAATGGAAGCAAATCTTCTATATCTGTAGATACACATTTGCCCTTGTGGGATCAATAATTGTTTGCTGATGATGCCAAATACACTTTTAGTGTGGAGTGAAGTGAGGTTGCTCTGGCTGACCTCAGCGCTTCAGTAGTTATGAAGGGTCTGTGAGCAGTCTGTTGGCATGCTATCAGAAGCTAGGGTCCATTAGATGTTTTTTGATGGTACTTAGCTATACACAGCATACTCTGGACTGTTATATTGACAGCATATTCAAAGTGGGTCACTTGTGAAATATGATCTCCAGATAATTTTGTACTTGATGCAATCACTGTTGACAGACTGATTAAAGTAAATTAAAATTGTATTTATGAAGCACATTTAAAATCAACCTGAGTTAGCCAAAGTGCTGTACATTGAGAAGATAAATGTCTAATAATACATACAAAAAATTAAAAGCACAAAAAAGACAGAGGACTTCACACTGCATGACTGTCAAGAGGAATAATCACCGACAACTCTCTCGCTCTGGTGCCCAAACTATATTTCCCAACTAAACACACATGCAATGTGACAAGTAAACAATGCAAGATGACTTGTGCGTCAAACCATAGTTCTTGCGCAAGACTTTGTTATTAAAAATGATAAACTGCACAAAGTTTGGTAAACAGATTTGGCTTGCTGTCTGCTATAGAGGGGCTCGGAGAGGATATTCTACCCGAGCTCCGATTGCCCCCCTAAAAACATAATTCAGCAATAGACAGCAAGCAAGAATTATGGGAATTTGAACAGCTCATGATTACTTGAGGAGTCTGCATATTTATTCCAGAAGACCTCCCAAAATTTTAAAATAGACTAAATGGAAGATGGCACTGCAACAGCATTGAGGTAGGTAACTGCCGTGGCAGTTTATGAAGCAGGTGAGGTGTTTCAGCAGCAGTCTGGCATCGAGCGGGGCAGCATTCTCAAATTGGCGGAGCACTGCAGCAGCATCAAGAAAAGCACTGCAGCAGCATTCTCGAATTGGCGGGGCACAGCAGCAGCAGTCTCGAAATGCCGGGGCACTGCAACGGCATTCTCAAAGTGGCTTGGCAATGCAGCAGCATCGAGCAAAACACTGCAACAGCAGTCTCAAATAGGCAGGGCACTGCAGCGGCAGTCTTAAAATGGCGGGGCAATGCAGCAGCACTGAGCAAAACACTGCAGCAGCAGTCTCAAATTGGCGGGTCACTGCAGCGGCAGTATCAAGCAAAGCATGGCAGCAGCAGTCACACAATAGTGGAGCACTGCAGTGGCAGCATTAAATAGGAGAAGCACTGCAGCATCAAATTGGCGGAGCACTGAAGCGGCAGTCTCAAAACGGCGGGAGCACTGCAGCGGCAGTCTCAAAACGGCAAGGCACTGCAGAGGCAGTCTCAAGATGGCAGGGCACTGCAGAGGCAGTCTCAAGATGGCAGGGCACTGCAGTGGCAGTCTCAAAATGGTGGGGCACTGCAGCGGCAGTCTCAAGATGGTGGGGCATTGCAGCGGCAGTATCAAGCAAAGCATGGCAGCAGCAGTCACACAATAGTGGAGCACTGCAGTGGCAGCATCAGATAGGAGAAGCACTGCAGCATCAAATTGGCGGAGCACTGCAGCGGCAATATCAAATTGAGAAGCACTGCAGCTGCAGTATCAAATTGAGAAGCACTGCAGCGGCAGTATCAAATTGGCGGAGCACTGCAGCGGCAGTATCAAATTGAGAAGCACTGCAGTGGCAGTATCAAATTGGCGGAGCACTGCAGCGGCAGTATCAAATTGAGAAGCACTGCAGTGGCAGCAGCAAATTGTAGGAGCACAGCTCATCAGCTCATTTATCTGACTCCTGCAGTTAGTGCTCAGTGCTGTAATACTCGCGCGGTGACTCACTCATTATATTGAACAGACACGTTCAGTTTTTAATTGTAGTGTCTTCTCCAACTCAGTCACAGTAATCAAGTTGGTAGCTTTGGGAATGGCCTCACAGGGCAGTGAAGCATTCTGGGAATTGTAGTCTTTCATCCCCATGAGACAAAATACATTTTCTGTCTTTTCTCAGTCTAGAAGGCACCAAATTCAAAAATAATTTCACATTTCTACTACATTGATGACACAGTTTAAATACAGATTCATCGTCCCAGCACTGAAGTACCCCTTTAATTGAAAGATTAGATGGGCAAACTCCTCCTGAAATGTTGTTTAATAACTTCACTTAGGAGAAATACAAGAAGACACACAAGTAAACAACGCAAGAACACGTGCGTCAGACCAGAGTTATTGCGTGAGACTTGGAATTGTTATTAAAAATGATAAACTGCACAAAGTTTGCTCCAAATTGTCTGTGCGTTGATTTGTGGAATAAAAGAAAAAAAGATTATGGCGGAGGAAATTGTTGGAGAGACAGTGGGAGCAAGGATTGTGTTCTGCAAAGAGTTTGAGTTAAATAAATAATTTTGTAATGTGCTGCTGCTGCTGGACATGCAAATGTTTGGGCTTTGTTTCTGTTTGATAGAATTTTAAATATATCTATTAAAATACTGATGTTCTGTCTATAACTCCTCCCTGCCTCCCGCTGCCCTGTATCTTGCTCTCTCATTGGTTGTCGGTCATAGGCGATGTAATGTTCAGTTAGAACTCATTTCACACAGCAGGAGATTGAATCACCGACAGGTCCAGATATTTAGCATGCCAAATATCTTGCGGGTGTCGGCGAGTCTCTCTGATCGCGTCTTTGATACTTCACACTGCGTGATTGTCACTCGCATGCATGAGCACTGTTTTGCCTATGATCTCTGCCATTTGTCGGCGATTTCGCAAAACCTCACGTAGAGACAAAATTGGGGCTAAAATTGGGCAGTTTGAACTCGGCATTAGGGCCTGCTACTACGAAGGCTCCGTCCCCCCTGCAGGCGAGATCTCAGTACCACCAATATTTAGGAGCTAAATTATAGAGAGCTTTATAGATAAGCTTTATAGACTCCCTTCAAATCCATGTGAATAAATCTTGCATACAACATGACACAGACAAACTTGTTTTTTCCACTATTTTCTGGAATTCAGTGGAAACAGCCCAAACTTTCTGCAGGGCGCTAGATCACACAGGGCCTGAGTTACACACTTTCAAAACTGAATTTATAAAAAATAAAATAAAAATCCAAAAGCATCTCTTTTTGGGTGTTATTACAGCTTGGACAACGTATACTTACATGTTTATCACTTTTAGCAGTATTGTATGTAACTTCAAAGGGTTTCCTATAAAATGACACCAAAATTGTGACCTTAGACCACTGTATGTGTGTATGGGAAGCTTTTCAATTTGGGTAGGCCAAATCCAGGCGAAAATCCCAAAAATGGTCCCAGAATTTAAGAGGTTAAGACCGATGAAATCCTAGAACTTTAACAATAGAAGTAAGTTAAGGAGTTGGAGTGCCGATATCAATTGAGTCTTCAGCTTTGTTGGCCCAAATTGAATGATTTGGGTTTTATGGTCTTTAAGTAGCACTCAATTGTTTGTAAGCCACTATTTGAGTTAATGCAGGGAAGCTTCCAGTCTCTTGTATGCTTAATTATCATTCCATTTAATAGGTATGATTCTGCATAGCAGTGGTACAACACCCCAAATTTACACATTATTGATCCTCAGAGGTAATGTACGATGAAAATAATAACGGTTCTAGAATCGGTCCTTAGGGTATGAAGCACCGACGATGAATGGACACCCAAACTGACCATAAATCTTCTATTTGACAGGAAACATTGAAACCATTTCAGTACCGTACCTGTATGCCAATCAAGTTTTCAATCTGAAATAAAAGAATCCTGTGAGACAAAATCAAAAGCAGAACTCAAATCTAAGAGGAACATAGTATCAGCAACATCTGTGATTATTCAAATATAATTAAAAAAACTTTTAAAAGAGCGGACTCAGTGCTATGAAGGTTCCCTTTCAGGGAACTCAAGCTTTGTCGAAATGCTGTGAGAACATATAGGCTGCCCCTATATGCTTTTCCTCTGATTGCTCTGCTTCCGGGAGTTCTGGAGAGGGTACGCCAGGACGGGGCTCGTTTGCTGTTAGTAGCCCCGTTAATATCTGTTAATAGCTGTTAATATCCCTCCTGGAAGGCTCTCCTCTGGAAAATCAGACCAGGAGGGACCTTCTTTGAGGGGTCCTAGCTTGTAGGTTCAAGTCTCTCGGCTGAGGTTGTTGAGACCATCCTTCACTCCAGAGCTCCATCCACGAGGAAATTATATGCACTGAAGTAGATCTTATTCACTTCATGTTGCAGAGTTTGCCAGTTGGACCCAGTTATCTGCCCAGTTGGTACAGTGATGGAGTTCCTGCAGGATAGATTCTCGGCAGGGTTAACCCCTCCACAATAAAGGGGTACGTGGCGGCCTTAGCTGCTTTCCACACTCCTTTGGGTGGTGTTTCTTTGAGGAGACACCCGTTAGTGACTTGTTTCCTTCATGGTGCCTTGAGACTGAGGCCTGTCCATACGAGGGTTCCAGCCTGGGATTTGGCCACTGTGTTCCAGGGCTTTTCTGAGGCTGCATTTGAGCCTATCAAGGAGTTTTATCAAAATGTATAACAGGCTGGAACTGTTCCAGTCACTAGACAGTTATTAATAATGTGAAAAATATAAAAAATCTATTTTAGTAAATGGAAGAGTGTAAAGGAAGAGTGTCATGAGGAGAAAAGGTCAGTTGTTATTTTGAAGGGATTTCATGACTCGGGTTGTGTTGATTTTGTCTGAAAAGAAGTTTCACAGTCACAAGAAGAGCTCACAGATGGAGTCTTAATGGGAGAGGTTAAGACAGAATCAGTAGTTGAAAAAATTGTTCTAGAGCTATATGAGTTCACAACAATGATTTTAGACAGAAATGTATGCTTTGCAACCCTATCAGCCTTTTGGGATTGTGGATTAGGGAGACTATAAAATAATTTGTGGGACTCCCGCTAAGTGGAAATATCTAACAAAATAAAATAACTAAAATAATATAAAATAAAAATAATTTACAGGCGCATGGTTGGAAGCTAACTCTCTCGTGGTTCATAGGCGCAGTACAGCCAAACCTAGCACACAGTGGCAAAATGTCTGCACTGCATGACTCACTGAATCACTTAGTGTCTAAAAGTCTATTTTGTTATTGAGGAATAATAATAATGTTTGTGTTGTTGCTTAATTTTTGAAGGAATTGCTAAAAGCAAAGAAAGCAGTATTAGGCCCTAGGCTATTTTTCCTTTGAACATGAAATATATCCAGGTTTATTATTATTATAATAAAATGTATTAGGCTATAGTATAGCCTAATTATTATATGTAGCTTATATATATTTTTATTTATATTTCTTTCTTTTTTTGATGTATTTCTATGTTCTACAGTCCCTGACAAAAGTCTTGTTGACCTAAAGACCTAAAGTGCCGCTGAAATATATTTCTAATCAAGATTTTTTTTTACAAGAAATGGCATTTTAATCCCAACAGTTTTTGTGATAATGTTTCAGTGAAAAACTAAACTTTCAAAAAGTATTCTAATATTCACAGCTTGGTAAAGCCCATTGAGTCAATTTTTGCAAAGACATAAGTGTTGTCACCTTGTCATTTGAGCTTCACCTGTGACTAATAATGGATCAATTAGGTCTCAAGTGTGTATAAAAAGAACCCCAGTGCACTAGACCTTCACATCAACTGCAACTAGACCTCTGCAAACATGCCTAAGATTCACCCAGAGACTAAAGTTTTGATTATCAAGAGGCTGAATACCAGATCCACTGCTGATGTGGCAGACACCTTCAATGTGTCTCAGGGTCATGTACAGAGGATAAAAAAAAAGATTTGAAGAGACTGGAGACGTTTTTGACAAGCCCAGGTCAGGCAGACCCCGCAAGACAACTGCTCGAGAGGACTGTTTGTTGGCTCGAAAATCCAAGGCCAACCCATTTTCCACTGCAGCAGAGCTCCACGAGACCTGGTCACCTGAAGTCCCTGTGTCAACCAGAACAGTTTGTCGGATTCTGTCTCGAAATGGCCTCCATGGTCGAATCAGTGCCCAGAAGCCAGCACTAAACAAAAGACAATTGAAAAACCGTGTGGCATTTGCCAAGGCCCACAGCCTGCTAAAAGGATGGACGCTGGAAAAGTGGCAGAAGGTGGATTTTTCAGATGAATCTTCTGTTGAATTACAACACAGTCGCCGCAAATATTGCAGGAGACCTACTGGAGCCAGAATGGATCCGAGATTCACCCAGAAAACAGTGAAGTTTGGTGGCGGAAAAATCATGGTCTGGGGTTACATCCAGTATGGGGGTGTGCGAGAGATCTGCAGGGCAACATCAATAGTCTAAAATACCAAGAAATCTTAGCTACCTCTTATATTCCCAACCATAAAAGAGGCCAAATTCTGCAGCAGGACGGGACTCCATCGCATACTTCCATCTCCACATCAAAGTTCCTCAAGGCGAAGAAGATCAAGATGCTCCAGGATTGGCCAGCCCAGTCACCAGACATGAACATCATTGAGCATATGTGGGGTAGGATAAAAGAGGACCCATGGAAGACGAAACCAAAGAATATTGATGAACTCTGGGAGGCATGCAAGACTGCTTTCTTAGCTATTCCTGATGACTTCATCAATAAATTGTATGAATCCTTGCCAAACCGCATGGATGCAGTCCTTCAAGCTCATGGAAGTCATACAAGATATTAAATTTGGATCTCACAGCACCACAACTTAATTTGCTGACATATTTTTGTATTTGCTGTAAATTGTTTCAATTTCTGTATAGGCGACACAACTTTTGTCTTGCCAAAATGTCTGCACCGCATGACTCACTGAATCACTTAGTGTCTAAAAGTCTATTTTGTTATTGAGGAATAAGAATAATTTTTGTGTTGTTGCTTAATGTTTGAAGGAATTGCTAAAAGCAAAGAAAGCAGTATTAGGCCCTAGGCTATTTTTCCTTTGAACATGAAATAATTTACAGCCGTATATTCACACTTACCCTGTAACTATATGAAACAAGAGGGGAACAAACACTACTTTAATTTACAGCCTATAGATTCACACTTACCCTGTAGCTACATGAAACAAGAGGGGAACAAACACTACTTTAATTTACAGATTAATTTTACTTATTCAGTACTTTCCAGGATGTAATCTAAAGCGTTACCGAAATTGCTTTTTTTCTCTCTGCTTCTGTCATGTTGGGTGAATGCATCGTCTCACCTTTTCTGTGTGTGTGGGTTTGTTGGAGGCGTGGTTTCTGATTACTCTCACTCTGATCACGGACACCTGCTGCACTCATCACCAGGGCTATTTATATGAGGTTCTCACTCTCGCTTGCTGTCAGATTATTGCAGTTCGTTTGGGTCCTGTCTGCGTTGTGTTCCTGTTTCCCGTGTCGTGTCTTGGATGTTCTTCTCTTGGCTCCGGAGTCTCGTCTCCCGCAGATTCGGATAGCCCATTCAGCCCTGCATCACACCCCGGCGTGCTCCATCCACCTGCCCGCTCTGCTGATGCCTGATCTTCAGCCTGCCTATCCTATTGTGTTCCTGAGTATTCGTCTCGCGTCTTACAGCGAACTGTTTGCGTTCTTCCTGAACTTGAGTATAATAAACTGTTTAATTCTCGCACCTGGATTCTCTGTGTCTTTTCTACCAGCGAACGTAACATAATAATCTGACCACCGTAATGGATCCAGCGAGAATGGCAGAGCTTCAGGAATATTTGACTGCCAGCAGTCAACGCATGGATTAGCAAGAGGAAAGGTCTCGGCTACTGCTCAGGCAGTTCAGGCTCTTGTGACGCAGGTGGCCGAGCTCTCAACCCAGATCCAACAGCTAAGATCGCCCGCTGCGCCCGCCACACCGTCTGTTCCCCTCAACCCGAGTAATGCGATTCATCAGCACGAGCCCAGAATTCCCACGCCAGAGAGATACTCGGGTGAGCCAGAGATGTGTCGAATTTTCTTGACAAGATGCTCTTTTTTTTCTCACAGTTCCAGAGTGGCGTTAGTGCCTAACCTCCTGTCTGGACGTGCGGCTTAGTGGGGAGCAGCGGAGTAGCGGTGTGGGAAAACAAGGATCCATGCTGTTCCTCGTTCCAGGCACTCAAGGAGGAGATGAGACGGGTGTTTGACCGGGCAGTGGCGGGTCGCGAGGCGGCCCGGAAACTGTCCGATCTCCATCAAGGCAAGCATTCCGTCTCTGACTACATGATCCAGTTTTGCACCTTGGCTGCCGAGTGCCGCTGGAACGAGGAGGCGCAGTGGGATAGATTCCTGCATGGGCTGGCTGACCGCATCCAAAGAGAGATCTATGCGCTTGACCTTCCCAAGAACCTCAATGGATTAATGGAGTTGGCGCTACGGGTCGACTCCAGGCTGGAGTGACATGATCGCGGCCAAAGGCAACCTGAGACAAGGGATTTCATCGCGGGGGATGCGGTCAGTCCACTCAATGATCCCGAGCCCATGCAGGTGGGTAGAGCTCGGCTCTCCCGGGAGGAGAGGGAGCATCGTAGAGCGGAAGGATTATGCCTCTACTGTGGTGCGGCGGGGCATTTCCTCAATCGCTGCCCGTTAAAAGATCAAGCCCGACAGTAGAGCGGGGGTTACTGTCGGGTAGAGCAGCATTGGGGAAATCCTCGTCCGCCACTCTCCTTCCGGGTAGACTGCAATGGGCTACCGGATCCCACGTCTGCGATGCCCTGGTGGATTCCGCTCGCACCTGGATTCTCTGTGTCTTTTCCACCAGCGAACGTAACATCTTCTTTATTAGCTGAGATAAGCAGTTAGCCTGGTTCTATAAGCACCAGATGACTTTGTTTCATCCCACATACAAACCAAACTAGAACATTCAGCAATCTCTGCATTACCGCTTAATTCCTCTGTAAATACACGGTTGGAAAACAGCACCTGCTCTTCCTTGCCTCTCATAATCAGTACTTCGGTTATTTTCCAGTAATAATACAAATGTGTGTTATGTCAGCTTCATGCATTCATTAATTGTATTTTTACCAAAGCTTACGAACAGATCTCCCGGTGGGGAAGAAAGGACATCACACCACTTAAGCCCTATTTGGACTGGATTAGTTTAAAATGGGGACGTGGGGGTAAAGTAATTATTACCAGAGGTTCTCGGTGATTTTAGTCCCGTCCGAATGTGCCATCTCGGTAATCATTACGGACAATGTCAGTAAAGATTACCGAGACTTTTACCTTCTGTAAAAAGGTCCGGAAAAATTACCTCAGGTAATACTAATCCCGTTCGAATAGACCTGTTGTAAAAAATGTATGGTAAAATTCCGTCATTGCCTGTTTAAAAGTAAAAAAAGAGCACATTTTGCGACCTTGGAGGCGCTTGAAGCATTCGGTTGCGTTGTAGGTGTTGGGACAAATCTGTGGAAAATGTCCAGTATTTTCCGCATATCATTTAAAGCAAAAAGAAGATCAAAAGCACTTATTAGAGGCACAACACATTTTAGCTCTAGGAAAGTGTCTATTACTAACATAATCCAATCAGAATCGTTAGACTGGACCTAACTGTTTATTAAAACACATATATATTGGAGACGGAGTTCAGACTGGCGCTCAGGTTGTGTGTTTCCTCACGTGATAACGGTAACGTCATACGCACATGACATCAAGGAGGTGCGTAAAGCGAGTTACTCCTCCCACTTCTGCTAGTTTTACTGAGATGTCTTATCCCGTGCGAATTGGCCATTGATATTACAGACGTCCTGAGGTAAAGTGACTTTACCCCCATGTCCCCATGTTAAACTAATCCAGTCCGAATAGGGCTTTAGAGAACAGCCTCTTTTTGTCCTCAACCTTTTCTGTCATTTCTTTGCGTGTGTTGTGATTTATCTGAAAGTAATTTAAATAAACAGCTTTACCAGAGTTACTTGTTGTTTACCATTTTGATTTTTCTTTTTTAAGGTAAAGTGTGTCCGCAGAGAGAATCGAAACAATAATGACCATTTATAAACAGGCTTTCTTTCTATCCCTCATTTGAACAAAAAGGTGGTTCTAGCTTTAAATTGTCTTCAGTTGAATGGAATTTTCAATCGTTTTTTTGAAGATCAAAAATGACAAGTGTTTAGACTATGGCATCTGATACGTTGCTTGTTATTTGGTGTTGTAAAGGCTGATGTGTCACTGAGAATGAGGCCACTGGCGGAGGGCCCAGGTAACATGGCGTGACACATGTATCCCAGAGGCATTGCCTGTGATCTGCCTCATCACAGAGAAGCAGCGAATTAATCCACTGGCTGTGCATTTATGTCAAGGGGAGTAGCAGTAGGTTAACATGACCGAGAGTGAATTTCAGGAACAAGCACACTACTTGAAACTACGTGAAAGAGCTACTCTAGCTATTTCCAATGCCTATAGCCTGGACAGAATATTTCTGTTTCATTTTTTATGTATGCATACTCTAGTTCCATAAAGCATTTTGACACTTAGGTCACACTTCAAACATTGTTGAATGTCATTTTGTTAGATAAAATGTATCAAACCAAGTATCAGCTTAACAAATGGAACCGTATTATAGTGTTACCAGGTGATTTTTATGGGATGAATGAAGCAATTTATCTGATGTTATGACATTTTAAGTGTGGGTATATGTTGTAAGTGTATTTAGTATTATGAATTGGGAGTTTTAATGATCACAATATTATATATCGGTCACTGATAATTCTGTCTGATGAGATTATAACATTTTCACACCTATTTTTTTTGGGAGAATTTTAGGCTGAAACTTAACCCCAAAACATGCCAATGACTATGAGACAATTCTGCACTGCAAAAATAAATAACAAAATCTTCTTAGTATTATTGTCTTGGGTTCCAGTACAAATATCTAAATACCATAAACTCATACATTTCTTGTCTTAAGCATGAACACTTTTGATAAATTTTTCTGAAAATAAGACTAAATATAATTTAGCTTGCTTCTCGTGAACATGTGTCTTGATTTAAGAATGTTTCAAAGGTTTTTGTTCTGGAAAACATGATAAAAAAAAAGATTTTCTAAATTTTTTTTTGTGAAGTCTGCTAAATAAATGTTATTGTTGTTTATAGGGTTGACCCCGAATAGTCGAAGATTCGATCCATCGATATGCGGAGCCGGATTCAACCACCGATCTCATGGTCGAATCTTCGCGGGTGTTATGAAACAAAGATCATACCATTTTGGCAATATGGGGGTGCTCAATATTTTAAAGACGCCTTTAAAATTAGAAAAAATTCAATGAGTGCATTTACATGTATGTTCTTAAGCTAATTATGCCTAATAAGCTGACAATGAACATGGTCAGGTAAACGCGGAAACCCGTTTTCTTTTATCTGAGTAACCTAATAAACGGCATAAGCATAAACCCGGCGGGAAAGGTTCTTTTTTGCCTCTTACCCCAATGTCACGCTGCATGTAAACGCATTAACCTGCTTTCTGTCGGCTTATTGAAGTGCACATGCGCGATAGGTGACAAAAACACAAACTTAGAGCAGTTTTAAATGCATCCAGACAGAGCGAGCAAGGGTTTTGCCTGAAATAAGGACATATATCACAAACACGGACTCTTTTAAGACCCAGGAAATTGTAAAGATGTGTTCTCATGCAGGAGAAGTAGAAGAGGTTCAGTCAAAACGCTGTATCTGTAACTTCATGAGGGATAATATGAGCCGTAAATCTCCCGTTGACATGGTACACGCTTTATTTAAAATCATAACTGACATAACATTTTTAAAACTCAGAGTCAGATATATGGACATTATTATTTTTGACGTCACTACAAGTAAATAATTTGGTTTATTAATAAAGTCATGTAAACGTGGTTTACTTGATTTGTCAGTTGGTTTGCATGTAAGCATGATTATTTCAGCTGATTTTTTGGAGTTACTGGTGTGCATGTAAACACACCCATTGAGTGTACACACACCACTGTGCACTGAGAACTGAGTGTACAGTTCTCTCTCTCTCTCTCTCTCTCTCTCTCTCTCTCCTCCCCCTGACTTCCAGTGACATGAGTGACTTTATGCCAATAAAGAGTGATATTTGGTAGTGACAACCAAAGGAATGAAGGCTATCTATCTTAAAATATTCATTCAGAATTTCTCAGGTGGATCTTTGTAACGCACTTGTTGCAACACTTCATGTTGCAGCCTTCTCAGGATAAATCGCTTAAGTTGTATTTCCTCATTTGTAATTTAAGTGTCTGAAAAATCAATACATGTAAGATGTTATTAAAGTTCATGTTCATTTAAAGGCAGATCTCCCAAAACTTTTGGCAAAATAGTATATATATATATATATATATATATATATATATATATATATATATATATATATATATATATATATATATATATATGAAGGTTATTGAAATTCCAGTTATTACAATACAAATAAGAAATTCGGATTTGTGATAAATTATAATTATTTTCAAATGGATATACTGGAGTTACTGATAATTAAATAAAATACATAGATATGTAAAATTTGCTTTATTTACTGGAAATGTATTGATACCTACAAATTAATTAATTTTGAATGCTTTTATAATTTGCAGCTGCTTCCCCAGGCCTATACGCGGATCAGTGTTGAGTCCATGAGCAAGGTCAGGCCTTGACAGGTCTGTGGGGCAAACCTAAATTGGAGAGGCAATTAGAGCAGACGGGGTAGAGAGGGAGCAGAGAGGAGTGATGAATTACTGTAGGCTCACAAATGGACACAAAAAAACGGCCTCTGGTGTATTCGCCTACAGATTCACATAGCCTGATGCTAAGATATGACAGCAGGTCTTTGCAGACGTTCACAGTAAAATGCTCCTCATGGATTTAAGCAATGCTTGAAGTGGAAAAATAAAGTGCCGGTACTCACCAATGGGGGTGGGGGTTATGGGGGGATTGTTTAGTCAATAATTCAAGAAGGTCCATCTTTTAAAGCTCAAGATCAAAACAATTTCAATCAGAAACAATATCTTTTTTGTTTACACCATTGGCAGGTAATAAGCAAAAACTTCATTTTGATATTTGCCCCCAGAAAACAAGAACAAATATATTATGTAATTTTACTTATCCAGTAAATCCATATTGATTCAAGATTTTTTAAAATATATTTAACAAGACAGAAATACTAAGTAGGATGAGCATTTTTTACAGTGTAATATTTTTAATGTTTTTGAAAGAAGTCTCAGGCTTAAAAAAACAGTAATATTGTGACACTGAACACAATTCAGTATTCAGTAAGTACTAATAACTGAATAATTGGTAATGATGAATGCAGGGCCGTTTCTAGCCTTTCTGGCATCCTAGGCAAGATTCAAATCTATGATCAATTAGTAGGAAGGTGTTCAATTAGGAGGTCAAAAGAAGCTCATGTACAGTTCTTACGTCTGAAGAGACAATCATACAGGAAAGAATACAGTATGTCTTTTACAGTATATGATAATTCATATGATGACATTCATTTCAAGATGATTAGTTAAAACATTTCAAATGCACCTGCAAACGATTTTTAATTTCTACTCATGTTTAAAAACTAGACTAGAACATGACTATCCATCATTGTGGATTTCTTAAAAATACTATGTAAAAATCTCATCTCGTCTCGTTCTCGTTCGATAAGTGTCTTATCACACCCCTACATTTTTCTCACATTAGTGTGTTGCTTCATTGTTGCTTCATTTCTCTCAGAAATGATCATCATGTTGGTAAGCACTCTGTGTATCCTTAAATTATTTTTTTTTACAACACCGGGAAAGATCATTTACACTCATCTTTTTCTTCTAACATTACTTATTCCAGCGCGTGCAGACAGGTTTGCCAAGTTTTTTTTTTTTTTTACAACAAAACCCACCAACTACTAGCCCAAAACAAGCCCAATAGCGTGTTAGCAGGGTTCTCCCACAAATAATGGCATTTAGGGGTAAAATGTGTGTTATTTTGGCAAGGTTGCCTGCTAAAATTCAGATTCTTGGGTCTATATCTCACATAATTTATATACAGATAGACATGTGACAACTATATAGTTACAGTTTGGCTTGGTTTAGGGCTAGTTCCTTGTAATTATGCATCATTTATTATTTACAGTTATTACTATAGTAAGTACAGGTAGTAACGTGTAACTACATCACCTTAAAATAAAAGTGTTGTCTATAGCAGTGGTTTTCAAACCCTGGGTCGCACTTACAAAAATGGGTCGCCAGGACAATTAAGAAAAATGGAGTTAGCTTACATTAAAAATTTAAATATATATATTTTTTCAAAAAATCATTCTATAGGCCTATATAAAAGTAATAAATACATAAAATATATATTGACTTAAATTATTAACAGATTAACAAACAAATAAAAAAACAAAAAAAGGAAAAGAAATGTGTGACAGTTGCTGCTGACTGGTTCATTATCGTGAGGCGCGACGCTCCTCCAAACAAGTTCACGGAACGGAAACCCAGAAGACAGAAAGCAAATGTTTTCTTTAGGCTATTTTATACCAAAATGTAAGTAAACACGTTTGCTATTTTAAATAATGTCCCTCTCTTCTGTATGACTATTACAGCTTTTTTTTTTCCTCTGCTCTTACGCACGGGCGCCTCGATCACGCGCACACAACATGCGAACTGTGATGGCATTGCAAACTTGACATCGCAGCCAGTTCATTATCAAAATAAAATAGCCAACCTAATATATAAAAAGTTACATAGCTCAGTTTAAATAGCCAGTAGTAGCCAACACTTCGTGCCATTCAGCGTGAGCACTGCTCCTGAGGTGTTTCCAAATAGAGACCCGCTCGCAACATGCATGTTTTGTCCCGCTCCTGTCCGCATACAAGTATAAATAGTTTTTTTTTCTGCGTGGTCTGGCGTGGGAGAATACGCGCAAAGTGCGCTGGTAATTCCAAAAAAGCTACCATCTCAGTTCAACGCGATCTCACAAAGCTCTGTTATCAATAAAAATGACTGCACAATGAATCTTTTTTTATAATGTCTGAACTTTCTTTGTTATAATCAGAGGATTTGTCAGCATACAGAATTCAGCACTGCACAAAAACTCTTTTGAGCGGTGAAGGGATCTCTCGATTTTTCTCTTAAATGCATCTGTTTGGCCATTGCGTTCTAGAAATATTGTATCGGCTTTGTTTAACCAATATATTGGTTATATTGCACAACGCGGCAAAAACGTGTTATACTCTGCCTCCACCTGTAATTTGTTTTTATTTTATTTTATAACATTTTGTTTGTTTCTAGATGTTTTCTTTTTAGATTTTTTTTTTACTTTGCTGTAGGCCTAGTCATGCAAATAGTTTTATTCTCCCGAAATCCACACACACACACGAGTAGCTACCACCCGCACTCAGCCATCAAATCTAGTCCCGCGCCGCACTCTATATGCGTTGGGTTCCGCGAGTCCCGCGCCGCACTCTATATGCGTTGGGCTCGGCGAGTCCCGCACCGCACTCTATATGCGTTGGGTTCCGCGAGTCCCGCGCCGCACTTTATATGCGTTGGGTTCCGCGAGTCCCGCGCCGCACTCTATATGCGTTGGGTTCCGCGAGTCCCGCGCCGCACTCTATATGCGTTGGGTTCCGCGTGTCCCGCGCCGCACTCTATATGCGTTGGGTTCCGCGAGTCCCGCGCCGCACTCTATATGCGTTGGGTTCCGCGAGTCCCGCGCCGCACTCTATATGCGTTGGGTTCCGCGAGTCCCGCGCCGCACTCTATATGCGTTGGGCTCGGCGAGTCCCGCACCGCACTCTATATGCGTTGGGTTCCGCGAGTCCCGCGCCGCACTCTATATGCGTTGGGTTCCGCGAGTCCCGCGCCGCACTCTATATGCGTTGGGTTCCGCGAGTCCCGCGCCGCACTCTATATGCGTTGGGTTCCGCGAGTCCCGCGAGTCCCGCGCCGCACTCTATATGCGCTGGGTTCCGCGAGTCCCGCGCCGCACTCTATATGCGTTGAGTTCCGCGAGTCCCGCGCCGCACTCTATATGCGTTGGGTTCCGCGAGTCCCGCGCCACACTCTATATGCGTTGGGTTCCGCGAGTCCCGCGCCGCACTCTATATGCGTTGGGTTCCGCGAGTCCCGCGCCGCACTCTATATGCGTTGGGCTCGGCGAGTCCCGCACCGCACTCTATATGCGTTGGGTTCCGCGAGTCCCGCGCCGCACTCTATATGCGTTGGGTTCCGCGAGTCCCGCGCCGCACTCTATATGCGTTGGGTTCCGCGAGTCCCGCGCCGCACTCTATATGCGTTGGGCTCGGCGAGTCCCGCACCGCACTCTATATGCGTTGGGTTCCGCGAGTCCCGCACCGCACTCTATATGCGTTGGGCTCGGCGAGTCCCGCTCCGCACTCTATATGCGTTGGGTTCCGCGAGTCCCGCGCCGCACTCTATATGCGTTGGGTTCCGCGAGTCCCGCGCCGCACTCTATATGCGTTGGGTTCCGCGAGTCCCGCGCCGCACTCTATATGCGTTGGGTTCCGCGAGTCCCGCGCCGCACTCTATATGCGTTGAGTTCCGCAAGTCCCGCGCCGCACTCTATATGCGTTGGGTTCCGCGAGTCCCGCGGCACACTCTATATGCGTTGGGTTCCGCGAGTCCCGCGCCGCACTCTATATGCGTTGGGTTCCGCGAGTCCCGCGCCACACTCTATATGCGTTGGGTTCCGCGAGTCCCGCGCCGCACTCTATATGCTTTGGGTTCCGCGAGTCCCGCGCCGCACTCTATATGCGTTGGGTTCCGCGAGTCCCGCGCCGCACTCTATATGCGTTGGGTTCCGCGAGTCTCGCGCCGCACTCTATATGCGTTGGGTTCCGCGCCGCACTCTATATGCGTTGGGTTCCGCGAGTCCCGCGCCGCACTCTATATGCGTTGGGTTCCGCGAGTCTCACGCCGCACTCTATATGCGTTGGGTTCCGCGAGTCCCGCGCCGCACTCTATATGCGTTGGGTTCCGCGAGTCCCCTGCCACATTCTATATGCGTTGAGTTCCGCGAGTCCCGCGCCGCACTCTATATGCGTTGGGTTCCGCGAGTCCCGCGCCGCACTCTATATGCGTTGGGTTCCGCGAGTCCCGCGCCGCACTCTATATGCGTTGGGTTCCGCGAGTCCCGCGCCACACTCTATATGCGTTGGGTTCCGCGAGTCCCGCGCCGCTTTCTATATGCGTTGGGTTCCGCGAGTCCCGCGCCGCACTCTATATGCGTTGGGTTCCGCGAGTCCCGCGCCGCACTCTATATGCGTTGGGTTCCGCGAGTCTCGCGCCGCACTCTAAATGCGTTGGGTTCCGCGCCGCACTCTATATGCGTTGGGTTCCGCGAGTCCCGCGCCGCACTCTATATGCTTTGGGTTCCGCGAGTCTCGCGCCGCACTCTATATGCGTTGGGTTCCGCGAGTCTCGCGCCGCACTCTATATGCGTTGGGTTCCGCGAGTCCCGCGCTGCACTCTATATGCGTTGGGTTCCGCGAGTCCCGCGCCGCACTCTATATGCGTTGGGTTCCGCGAGTCCCCTGCCGCACTCTATATGCGTTGGGTTCCGCGAGTCCCGCGCCACACTCTATATGCGTTGGGTTCCGCAAGTGCCTGCAATTTCTCAAGCACATTGTTGCGCATGTGAAGAGGATGATTTTTCCCCATCAGTATTGGGACGCGAGTTAAGTAGCCAAAGCCTATAATAAATAAAGGTTTAGCATCTAAATGTATCACCAATATAGAAACATTTGGACTCAGGCTGCGTAAGTCTAGCGCTACATGGTTACTTTCAGTTCCTCATTAAATTATTTTGTTTTGACTTTATATAGTTTTAGCCTTCTGTTCTGAATACCGTTAAATTTGAAGGATTTCAAGGAGTGAGGGGAACTCAAATAACCTATGTTTTTTGTACAATATTTCGCTTTATTTAGCTTACTGGTATTATTATGAATGCAATCAAATGCGACTTATACGTGACTTACCTGTTTATCTCTCTCTTTCAAAAGTCTTGTTGGTTAACAGTTAACCAGTTAATAGCGTCCCATAGATATGCCTAGCTATCAAATTTGTGCAGAATCAACTTTGCTTTGCGAACACATTAAGGAACAAAAGCAGTTATGTGGAAAAGTGCTGAGCTGAATAGTTGTGCCATCTAGTGGTTTAAGGAAGAATACAGTCAAATGGCTCATTGTATACAAGTATTGTTATGCTTGGCTTGACTTATTTGAATGTAAATAGTGTAAAAAAAAGTTTGAAAACCACTGGTCTATAGTAATTACATGTAATGTGTGTAATAAGGGATACTGTAAAGTGTTGACAATATTTATTGTATGCATAATTACATATGTAGCAACCATTACCATCACTATTATGTTGGAATAAAAAAAATTAAAAATTAATTGTGCGAACACAGACAACGGGAAATGAATTGTCTGTGAACTACTCATCACTACTGTCAGCCTCAGTCAACATTTAATTTCATTGCAGGTTTGTTTTTCTCCATTGCCTTGAATGGTGGCTAAGCCTGTCGTTCTGCCTAGCAGCACCTTTTGTTTTGCACAAGAAAAAGTTATACAGGCCAACTTCAACAGCAGAAGAAAATGATTTATATAAAAAAGACTGACAGTCTTCTTTTTCCTTAGGCTGTTCCCTTAAGGGGTCGCCACGGCGAATCATCTGCCTCCATCTAGTCCTATCCTCTGTATCCTCTTCTCTCAGCCTGACTACCTTCATGTCCTCCTTCACTACATCCATAAACCTCCTCTTTGGTCTTCCTCTTGACCTCCTGCCTGGCATCTCTAACCTCAGCATCCTTTTACCAAAATATTCACTCTCCCTCCTCTGAACATGTACAAAACATCTCAACCTGGCCTCTCTAACTTTGTCTCCTAAACATCTCACATGTGCTGTCCCTCTGATGTACTCATTCCTGATCCTATCCATCCTCATCACTCCCAAAGAGAACCTCAACATCTTCAGCTCTGCTACCTCTAGCTCTTCCTCCTGTCTTTTCCTCAGTGCAACTGTCTCCAAACCATAAGACATCGCTGGTCTCACTACTGTCTTGTGCACCTTTCCTTTCATTCTTGCTGGTACTCTTTTATCACACAACAGACCTGACACTTCTCCAGCCATTCCAACCTGCCTGCACACGCTTCTTCACCTCTTTTCCACACTCCCCATTGCTCTGGACTGTTGATCTTAAGTACTTAAAATCCTGCACCTTCTTTAGCTCTTCTCCCTGTAACCTCACTGTTCCACTTGCTTCTCTCTCATTCACACACATGTATTCTGTCTTGCTGTGACTAACCTTCATTCCTCTTCTCTCCAGAGCAAACATCCACCTCTCTAGACTTTCCTCCACATGCTCCCTGCTCTCACTACAGATCACAATGTCACCCGCAAACATCATAGTCCATGGAGATTCCTGTCTGACCTCATCTGTCAGCCTGTCCATCACCACGCAAACAAGAAGGGGCTCAGAGCCGATCCTTGATGCAGTCCCACCTTTACCGTGAAGTCCTCTGTCTCACCTGTGGCACACCTTACCACTGTCCTACTGCCCTCATACATATCCTGTACCACTCTAACTTCTCTGCCACTCCAGACCTCCTCATACAATACCACAGCTCCTCTCTTGGCACTCTGTCATATGCTTTCTCTAAATCTACAAAGACACAATGCAGCTCTTTCTGACCCTCTCTGTACTTCCCCATTAACATTCTCAAAGCAAATAATGCATCTGTAGTGCTCTTTCTTGGCATGAAATCATACTGCTGCTCACAAATGTCCACTTCTCCCCTTAGCCTTACTTCCACTACTCTTTCCCACAACTTCATTGTATGGCTCATCAGCTTAATACCTCTGTAGTTTCCACAGCTCTGCAGATCTCCCTTGTTCTTAAAAATCGGCACCAACACATTTCCCCTCCATTCCTCAGGCATCCTCTCACTCTCTAAAACCTTGTTGAACAACCTAGTTAAAAACTCTACTGCCATCTCTCCTAGACACTTCCATACCTCCACTGGTATGTCATCAGGACCAACTGCCTTTCCTTTCTTCATCCTCTTCAATGCTCTCCTAACTTCACCCTTGCTAATACTTTCCACTTCCTGGTCAACAATATTTGCCTCTACAACTCTTCTCTCCCTGTCATTTTCCTCATTCATCAGTTCATTCCATCTTTCCCTCACCCTCCTGTCACCTGTCAACACATTTCCATCTTTATCTTTAATCACTCTAACCTGCTGCACATTCTTTCCATCTCTATCCCTCTCTCCTTCCTTACTATCTAACATTGCATACATGTCCTCATACGCTTTCTGTTTGGCCTTTGCCACCTCTATCTTAACCTCATGCTGCAGGACCCTATATTACTGTCTACTTTCCTTCGTACTCTCTCTGTCCAGCTTGTTCCTAGTGTGTCAATCCGAGGTATTATGGGAAGAACAGCAGCAATAGGCACTCGTTTCAAACTGATTTTTACTGATTTCTTAAAGATGACTACACCACCCAGAACTAACTCTGGGAAGAGCCCAAGGGGCACAAGTTCAATTTCTCAGATAATGACCAAGAGGCATGGGTTCCATGTATAACATTTATACATCTTTATTGAACAATAAACTAAGTGTTTAAAATGTATCTTAATAAATCACATATGACAGAGGGAGAATTCCACACACCGAGCAACACCCCCGGCTGTAAAACAATGATCAACCAAAAACAAAAACAGACATCACAACACAAGCGCTGGGGTTTACCACTAGGGCGGCAGGCTTGAGACTGGGCTTTATTAATGCCCATAGTAATAATAATAATAATAATAATAATAATAATAATAATAATAATAATAATAATAACCACATGTGCTCCAAACCACACTCACACACTCCAAAGGATTCACAGCCACTCCACGCCACTCTGGTGAATAGTGAGATAACCACACGGGAAAGGTCAGCCTGCCCTCTCCAGGCCCCAGCTCCAATACAGGAAAAGGAGAAAGCAAAAGAAAACAAGGTTACAACATAGAAACAAAAGAACCACCAGTCAACAGACAATTAAATAAAACAAAATTACAAAAGCCAAACAAAATAAGACAAGTCAATGGATACAATGCAACTCAGTTAAATGCAAAGCAGTAAATGCAAGGGCAACGTTAACACAAAACAAATGGATCCAAAACAAAAACATAATAAATGCAAACCAAATTAATAAAACGAACTAAATAGAAGCAAAACAAGCATTACCAAATGCAACCTAAACTCAATGGATACAAAACATGCATTTAACAAAATGCAAAACAAATAAACGAGAGTAATAAAGAAAGAAATTAAATAGATACAACAAAATAATAGAGACAAACAAAAGAAGCACAAATTAATAAATGCAACTCAAATTATTGAACTAAAGTAAAGTTAAAGCAAAACTGCAGTGTTGAATGTGCACCCAAGCTGAAATCACGAGGTTACAGGATGCAGACTGGAATCAAAATGGGCAGGCTCACAGAATGGTTTAAACTACTAAAACACACAAAATAACAAGTTACCTTTATAAGGGCCAAAGGGAGTTAACCGTGGGTTATACATACCCAATCGTGCCAAACATCATCTATCCGATCACATGCCGACGAGAAATCACATGCAGTTCGCCAGTACAGCGGAGCAGCGACAACAACGCAACGGTTGTTGATAGTCCATGGGTGCAACAAGCAGTCACCCGAACGCCTGCCCAATTTAAATCACTGTTAATAAACAAGCAACAGCTAAAGGGACATTTAGCATCTACCACATAGAAAGCCACAGAGAAAACACTCATACATACCCCTCGTGTGATGTACCAAAACGCTGGAAGTGCGATCAGTCGAGTATGGCGCAACACCCGTTTACCGTACCTCTCCTTACACTTTATCGCAAATGTTAACACCCAGCAATAATCTGCACTTCACCACACTAGCTAACCTCTTCCTCTGGATACTCTCCTGGACTTCCTCATTCCACCACCAAGTCTCCTTGCCTTCTTTCCTCCTTCCAGATGACACACCTAGCACCTTTCTACCTATCTTCCTGACCACGTTGGCTGTAGTAGTCATCTAAACGACCTTCCTGACCACCTAAAGCTTGTCTCAACTCCTCCCTGAAAACCACACAGCACTCTTCCTTTTCCAACTTCCACCACTTTTTATTCTGCTCTGCCTTTACTCTCTTCATCTTCCTCACCACCAGAGTCATCTTACACACCGCCATCCTATGCTGTCTAGCTACACTCTCACCTACCACTACTTTACAATCGCTAATCTCCATCAGATTAAAGCATCTACCCAGCTAACACAAAGTTGCTGTCAGAACGTTTTGTTAACATTCCTTTTAAGTTATGAAAACGTTATTTGGGAATGTTTTGTACACATTGAAAACGTCCATTTTTTTTTTATGTATTAAGAAGAAATTGTGTAGGGTCTCTGTGAACGTTATAGAACGATTCCATTCAAGCATTTTGAAAACATTACAAAAACATTATTATGGAAAGTTCTTTAAATGTTTAAAATGTCCAGTTGTTTTTCCATGTATTAAGAATTGTTTTTCTTGTTTTATGTGAACGTTATAGAAACATTCCACTCTATCATCTTGAAAACGTTATGAAAATATAATTAGTTAGTTCTTTAAATGTTTTAAATGTGGGGGTTTTCCATGTATTAAGAACGTTTTTTCTTGGTTTATGTGAACGTTATTGAAACATTCCATTCTATCATCTTGAAAACGTTATGACAACATAATTAGTTAGTTCTTTAAATGTTTCAAATGTTTTTTTTTTCATGTATTAAGAACGTTTTTTTGTCGATTTATGTGAAATTTAAAGAAACATTCCATTCTATCATCTTGAAAACTTTATTTCTGAATGTTTTTTTTTAAAGATTCAAAATGTCCTGATATTTAATGTATTAATGTGTTTTTCTAGGTTTAGGTAAATGTTAAAGGAACATTTAATTCTGTCATCTAGAGAATCCTAATCGATAAATTGTAACATACAATACATCTCAATGAAAATAATATCGTAACTGACATCTTATTTTACACAAACATTTCATATTTTACATTTTTTGTAACCCTTTTGCCAAGAATAACTACACTATACAGTACATCTCAATGAAAACAATATCATAACTGACATCTTTACTTTCACATTTTATATACATAAAATTCCACAAACTGAAACATTTCAAATCGTATAACAAAATATTTTATGTGTAAAACAATTAAGTGTGTTGTGTGTGTCCTCTTTTCCAGAAATTTTTGCTTCGGGCTGAAGTGACATCTTAAATTGTGGCATCTATAGAAACAAAACATAGTATTAGTATATCATTTGCATTGTTTTCTGTATTCATTTTTTACAAACTACAAAAACTACAAAAGCCTTACCTTATCTCTGTGTGGTGCAAACGTCAGTGTTTCTGCTATGAAGTCCTCAATTACTTTTTCCAGCACTTTGGTGTGTGTTCGACGACAGGCATCTTAAAATCCAGTAAAGAGACACAAAACCCAAACGTGTTACTGTGTACTTACAATAAATGACGTCTAAGCATACAGTATGTACAATACACTGTTGATTTGATCAATACCTCATATGCAGTCTGATTCAGTTTATAATTAAAAGACTGACTTACTTGTCTCATTTGACAGCGTCTTAAGCTCTGAAAAATATTTTACAGATGGAATAATTAGAAAAGAAAGCCACAGACACTTGATAAGTCACAAAATGGATTACAATAATTACCTAATACAATGCCAGCCCGTTTAACAAGGTTACATGTGTAGAATTACTCTTATGTGAGCAATTATATGTGGTTTTCTCTAAGTTATGGAATTATTTAATATAAATAGCAAATTAATAATCCTTATACAAACATTACTCACATGAAGGTGTGCTTGAAAATCTCTCAAGTCTTTTCCTTTTAATTAGTTAATCAACCTTGTCATCTACGAAAAAACAAATATATTTTTATATTTTTCAATATATTAAAAGAAACAACAGCAGGCTTTTCATAATGACAACGCTCTTGTCTCGTCAAGTTATTAAGGTGACATCATCATCTTCTCTGTGTTTACAGATGAGTCTTTGAGCAGGCTCGTCTTCACTCTCCAAATTTCATGAAAACATGGCATGCTGAACATTTCAAGTGACTTTGGCATATGTCTCTGTTATGAAAATATGTACTACACAGCAGATTAATTTTCTAATTAAACTTTCAACTAACAGTTACAGAAATATATAACAACTAAAAAAACATGATTTTATTAAAATGAGTGATGAAATTTACAGACAAATAAATGTTTTCAAGACATCAATGGCCTCTATATTTCAAGAGAACATTTTTTTTTTTACAAACAGAATGGAACGTAATGGCATTTAATTCACAGGTTAAGACTAAACATACAATTATTTCTAATGGAAATAATGTTAATAGTAATGTTGCCAGTGCAAGTTAATATATTTCTGGCTTGTGTGGTGATCAGAATCCCCCTCTGAAGTAACTTTATTTTACACTCACTGGTGCCTGAAAGTGGGTTTTCAACTGGAAATTGTGTTAAATGTCTTAAATATATTTATTTTTTTTTATATTTTTTTATTAGCCTGATGTTATGGAAAATGACTGCAGGAGTATTTACTATCCAGTCATACAAGCTTAGCATATATAACAAAACAACAACAAAAAGCCTAACGTCTAATCGACTCACCTGTTAGAAGGTCTGCGATCTGGCCTTAGTAAAGGTAAACTGCACACTTTGGATACTGTTTGAAAATGGCGCTGCATGAAGTATACACGAGGTGATGTCAGAATGTAGAAGACAGCTTGTTTGATTTGAAGTGCACACCACAGGCAGAGAGATCATTACACTTTGGCTGTGGTAGTCTAGTCTAGTGGTTAGCGAACAGATGTGTAAGCTGCCGACCCGTGTTCAAGAATAAAGAAAAATTGTGGGAAACAAAAACTTACGATCCATTCACAATGCAACATTTTCTCCAACCATTTTACCTATATAAGTTGTTTGTCACTTCCCTGAAATAGCCATGAACCTTTACCATATGAACCCATACCATATGAACCTTTATCAAAGTTCCCCCCCCCCCCCCCCCCATTGACAACAGGACAAATGTATTTTATCTGCATTATACTTACGATTTCTTGTAGCTCAGTTGGCAGAGCATTGCATTATCAACATGCAATCATGCAATCATGAGTTCAATCCCAGAGAATGCACAAGCTCCTAAAGATTATGCACTACCGATAACTAAGGGTTAGGGTTAGGTTTAAGGATGGGTTAAGTGTAAACATTAATAATAATAATAAAATATGTGTTCAGTAAAGTCCACAGATTGCTTTTAAATGCGTTTTGTTTGGTAATGACAGTCATGCTTCAATTTTATTGACATCCGACGTAACACAACACTGTCATTATTTTCACACCAGCTAGAGGCGCCTGCCTTTAAAAACACAAATATAGGTCTTATTAATGTGCTTGAAAAACAACCTTTTTTCCCTCCAAGTAATGTAGTGGTTATTGACAACCTTTAAAGTGCAGAAAATATAAAATAAGTTAGCCCATATATTCTGGCATATTCTGTGCTAACTACATATTTGTTCATAAAATATTTTTTTTTCAGAGTGTGTGTAGTTTACAAACCAATCATAAATTTATCATTAGGACAATATAGGGAAAGGTTATTGGTTCTTGTTCAGCAGTGTATTTTATTTCTTAAGAATTGTTAATTAAAGAAAGATCAGAAAAATGGCATAGGCCAATTGTTGTTATGTACTGGTTGCACTTGTAATTTCTGATCCCATTTCTTCTAAAATAATGGCATTCCAAGATTGTTGTGAGAACATATTCGCTCAACATTATGAGAACATCAGTCAAGCACAAATAACATCATAAGGACATTCCAACAATGTTGTTCTAAGAATGTTTCCTCTCAACGTTATGAGAATATATTTGATCTATGAAAACGTTATAAGAATTTTCCTGAAACATTATTTTAGGAAAGTTTTTTTCTAACATTTTTCATAACCTTTACATAACGTTAGTGAAAGTTATGGAAACATTCCCCGTTAGCTGGGTACATAAGATATAGTCCACTTGAGTGCTCCTGCCACCACTCTTATATGTCACCCTGTGTTCCTGACTGTTCTGAAAATACGTGTTCACCACAGCCATCTCCATACTTTTAGCAAAGTCTACCAACCTCTGTCCTTCTGGGTTCCTTTCCTGAAGACCAAACCTGCCCATCACTTCTTCGTCCCCACTATTCCCTTTCCCAACATGTCCATTCAAATCTGCCCCTATGACTACCCTCTCACCTCTGGGAACAGTCTGCATTACTTCCTCCAACTCGCTCCAGAATCTGTCTTTCTCATCTTGCTTACAACCTACTTGTGGAACATAGGCACTAACAACATTCAACATCACACCTTCAATATCCAGCTCATCAACCTGACATTCTCTTTACCTCCAGAACATTCTTCACAAACTCCTCCTTCAGGATCACCTCAACTTTCACTTTTCTTCCCGTCCACACCATTATAAAACAGTTTAAACCCTGCTCCAATGCTTCTAGCCTCACTCCCTTTCCACCTGGTCTCCTGGACACACAGAATGTCAACTTTCCTCCTCTGCATCATATCTACCAGTTCTCTGCCTTTACCTGTCATTTTACCAACATTCAAAGTCCCTACTTTCAGTCCTAAACTCCTGCCTTCCTCTTTTCTCTCTGCCTACGTACATGCCTTCCTCCTCTAACACACTTTAACAGTAGCCCAATTTCCACCAGTGCCCTGTAGGTCAATGGCACTGATGTCAAAATCATGTAATCACTCCAAACTTTGGTAATATAATTTGTGTTCAGGATTGTGTGCATATATTTGTATTTTTTATTTATTTCCACAGTATATCCTAGATTTGACATGGCAGTAATTGGAATCATTCAGTGCATCCAAGCTCTCTTTTGAATGACTGCTATTTAGAGGCTGCTAATCCTGTTTTTCAGGCAGTGCTCAGCGCTGTGAGTAGTAGGATATATATGCAAGACAAATTGAGCAAATTGGTTAGTCCTAATTCAGTGCTGCAGTGTGTTTTGTGACCCATAGATCAGTGTTCTGCTATTATCAAACACAACTGCTTTTGTCAGATAAGTTGTGTGCATTGTGGGCAGCAGCTCAGAAATGTACAATCCCCTAAAAATGGGTACAATCAGTGAGAATGAACATTACCATTTTCAAACTTTTTATTGTTATTTTGACTCCAATAACATTTTCTTTTGTGCGCTTTTACATATAATAGCTCTGTATGTTTCTGGCACAAAATAAATAGTTATACACTGTTTTACCTCACTCTTTTATCTCAACATTTTTTTGAGGGTTTTACGTATACTTCAGCCTTCAGACCGTCAGTCCAAAACCAATGTTTGTGCTATTTGCAATACGATCCCATATGGGGCCCATATGACATATTGGCATATGTCAACAGCAACAACAAAAAAACACACATAAAATGTGATGTTTACAACTATGTTTTGAGCTACATTCATATGTGGATTGAATCTCTTTCTTAATATCCACAGGACTAAGCATCAGGAATCAAACTGAGCGTGTTCAACAGAACTACTTTGTAAACATAAAGAAGTCACTGGTGGGTAGTCAAGTCCCGAAACAAACTCCAACCAGCAGGGGGAGGACATGGGGGAAATTGAGAGCTCAACCAATTTCAAACCGTTCTCACTCCCTGGGTATACAATAAATGCCACATATTCAAGACTATTGTAAATCACTATACAGGCTCCAAAGGGCCCTTTAGAGCCTTTATTGTGTCACTGCTGGCAAACCTATTGCTTTCAAAGAGAAACGTTTGCCATCAATACACTGACATAAAGATCATGGGAATTTATCATGAAATTATATTACTGGGGTATAATTTTGCATGAATTGCAGGATTTATAAGAGAAGGGTTGATTATTTAATGCATGTCATTGGAGGAGAGGATCAATCCACTAAGTTCACTGACTTTTTGTGAAAGTAATTTGCAACACTGTTTGGATTCAGTTTTTGATTTTTGACTTCAGTTTTCTGTATTTTCTTTCGCTGTTATGGTAGGGGTAATTATTACACATATTCTGAAAGATTACTGAAGCTCCCGATCAAAACACAGGTGAAAAATAAGCAGAAACAAGCAATAGCATATGTAAAAGAACATTAACATTAAACATCATATCAATCAGAACTGCCTAATGTTACTGAATGAAATGTTGACCCAGGACAAGCTCTGTGAAGCTTTGGGGGTCTTGATGGTCTCCATCTACTCCATCATCGTTCTGGATGCATTATTTGATGAAATTTTGATTTTCTCCGCTTTTTCTTTGATTATAATGTTGCTTTATAAAACTGTTGTTTATGAAACTTACCCACATTCAAGTGTTGATAAAAAAAAGTAGACATGAAGCTGGAATAAAACAGGCTTTTCTGTTTAAAAGTTGTGGTTCTTTCTTTTGAGGTATTGAATGTTCATATATTCATACAAAACAAAAAAAAATTCTGGGGTTCCATTAACTTTTTATGAAAATTATCAAAAGCAGTGGCTGGCAACTTGGCAGGGAAAGATTTAAAAATTAAGTAGCCAAATTGTCTGGTAAAAGTTCAACCACCCGAAAGGTGGCACATTTCATTTGTGAACTGCAGCAGGTGAAGTTTCCAGAAAAAATCCAGCCAGCCATGCTCATGAACTATCACTCTGTTTATGAAGGAGGGTAAATTATCACAATTTTCCAAACCGCTTGTCCTATGAAGGGTCGCAGGGATGCTGGTGCCAATCCCAGTATCTGAAGACATAGGCAGGGAAACTCCTGAACAGATGGCCGGTCCACCACAGGGCTAACAAACTCTCACATGTTCACACTTTGACTTATTTTGCCCATGATGCATGCATTTTGATTGTGAGAAAACCCATGCCAACATGCAAACCTCCACACAGAAAGGCTTCCGGTTCTCAACCAGGACCAGCTTGTCAGTTGTATAGAAAATAATTGTTTTCATTAAATAATAATAATAATTTTGGGTGAATTCCACCTTGAATGTACAGTTTGAGAGAGACACACAAGATTGTCCACAGACTTGATGCCATGCATTTACATTTTAAAGGCATTCTGATAGATATAGAGAATTGAACTGGTTGATGTATGGGTTTGTTATCAGGTCTATGTGTGGGGTATGTGTTTGTCAC
The DNA here is from genome assembly GCF_024679245.1 of Pseudorasbora parva. Classification (NCBI taxonomy): domain Eukaryota; kingdom Metazoa; phylum Chordata; class Actinopteri; order Cypriniformes; family Gobionidae; genus Pseudorasbora; species Pseudorasbora parva. The sequence goes on from NC_090178.1 coordinate 47,820,422, forward strand.
TGGTGGCATGATTGCAGTCGTAATGGATTAAGCATCTCTCGGTGTGTTTCTGTAGATAAGACCAGCATTCTCTGACTCTTTATGGCTCACCAGGTTTCATGTTATCTACTGCAGTTTCACTCACACAGAACCGACACCAAGTGCCAGACTTGTTTCCAGTATTCCACTGCTGGGGTGTCAGTGACAGCTTCTTTAATGCAGATAAGCTGCTGTCTGAGGGAAAGAGGAAGGACTGGCCACAAAAAGAGGTGGGAGAGGGAGGTAGAAATAGCTTCAGGGGTGAGCAAGAATAGGAGGCAACATTCTTCACCAACATGATCGGCTGGCACAAAAGCAGATGCTTTGAAGTGTGCACATGAGTCAGGATGAGATGCAATGCTTTTTATCATCATAGTAAACTGGTTTCTATTGAATATGATGAACTCTTTAATGTTCATATTTCTACATTCTCTTCCAGATTTCCTCTCAATAAAAGAAAGCTTATGAATCAGACCGAGACCACAGATGTGATCTTGTTTAACTGTATACGATGAACCCAATGTCCAAATGACTAAACTGAGTTATTAACAATTCACCAGAATGTATTTCAGTTTCATTTAAATTTGCCAGATGTTTCAACAAAGCTAAAGTTCTCATAGAGTATATTTATCAGTTAGAAATGCTCAGGGTACGCAATTTCATCCATTGCACACCTTTTAAAAGTTTAGGTTCGGTACAATAATTTTTTGTTTGTGAAAGAATTATCCTTAAGCTCAACAAGACTGCTTTTATTTATTTAATTGAAAATGAAAAGCATGATATCGTTTAAAATAACAGTTTTCTATGTGAATATATTGTACAATGTAATTTATTCCTGTTATCAAAGCTGAATTTTCAGCATCAAATCATTCCAATATGCTGATTTGCTGCTCTGTCACGTTTGAGCACACGGAGACAGATGATGAACTCAATTGCAGGTTTATTGACAGATGAGGTAAATAGCAGTTCTGATCCAGTGTAATGAAACAACAGATGATAATGCTGAATAGTGGCAGGAGGTGCTTAAGACAGCAATCCTCATATAAACTTCTCCATCGCCTCCAATTCATTCAGAACTCTCCAGCTCGGATCCTCAACCGCACCAGCTCCACTGGATTTCTGTTCCCCACCGGATCAACAACAAGAATATTCTGCTATCCTTCAAAGACCCTCTCACCTTTTGCAGTTCTTTTGATATAATAGACTAAATAAGCTCGCGCAATAGGCTAGGGTGTGATGAGATCTCGCAAGATTAAAATGTGATGAGATTTCTCGCAAAATATCTCTAGGACAGAGTGTGACGGTGAAATTAGCATTGAATATCCCACTGCTGCATTTACATTACATCATCCTTTGTCTTTTGCTTTTTTTATAGAAAAAGAAAAACATTTAATTCCATTGGTAAATAGTTGTGATTCAACTGTAAATTATTGTAAATGTCTGTTCTCCGCATCCAGCACGAGCTGCAGTCACACACTGAGCTGCAGGACTCACAGTTCAATATGTGGAAAGGAGTTTAATAAGAAGGTCACACACGTCCTCGATCAGAAATTCTGGAAGCTCATAATTCATGTACAGTAATATCTGAAACGACCAATGTTAAATCATACAGGAGAGAAGCTAGTCAGTTGAGTTTGTTTGTTACAGTGCTTGTATATTGTCTTTCAGTGCGTATGGTAAATCATTCTCAGAAAGAAGTAGTGAAATGACATTCATTACAAAATTATTAGTTAGAGCGTTTCAAAATGCATCTGCATACTATTTTTCCATTCCAGAATTTTGTCATGGAGGATTTCTTAAAAAATGCTGTGGAAAAACCTTGTCTCGTCTCGTTCATGTGAACCCAATCTCATGTGTCTCGTCACACCCCTACAATTGACATATGATCACAATGGAAAAGCAAAAGGTCTGAAACCTTTTTGATTTTTGAAATTGTTGATTTTACAGTTGAGATGTACAACAGATCTTAATCTTGATTCTTAAATGGTGGTGTAAAAAAAGACATAAACTCTAAATCTTTGTTGAGATTGTAGCTCAATGCAAAATCAACGTGGAATATAAGCTTGTTAATATTGATGAGCTTTCTCCACGTATACACTTCTCAGTCAAACATAATTAGTCAAACGTTTTACATTGAAGGAACTTTGGCAAAGGCAGCAGATGTTAGACACATCATTCATTTGCCCCCCAATCGACTTCCCCAACAGGTCATCTATGGTCTGTTACTCAATGCCTGCAGAGTCCCTGTGAGAAGTGTGTTCCGTTTTTATACCCTACCCTTGCTAACTCTCCTTAGTTAAATTAATCTGGATGTTTTGCATCCCATACGTTGCACATGAGTGCACTAATGGCGGGAAACTTGCAATGGATTGATTTGGAACATCCTGATCACTTGGAGTCTGCCATAGAGCTGATTTATTATTAACATGAGTAGAGTCAGTTTGAGGTAACAATAAGTATTACATGGTTAAATCTCAAAATAATTAATATATGAAAGTGACATGTGAAGGCTAAGTATGGTAACCATACTTGGAATTTGTCCTCTGCATTTAACCCATTCAAGTTAGTGCACAAACATTAGGAGTAATGAGAAATGAATACACACACTCACACACAGAGCAAACCTTGGAGCAGTGGGCAGTCATTTTGCTGTGGTGCCCAGGGAGTTATCGGAGGTTAGCTTGCTCAAGGGCACCTCAGTCTGACTCTCTAACCATTAGACCACAACTGCCCTAAGTATCTACCTAAAAACTACCTAAATATCTTACGCTAGAGTTGTGTGGGGTTGGGGTAAATTAAGCACAATCTGCTGTGACATCATATTCATCTTGTAGTGTGGTATATGGAGTTGGCTGAAGAGTAGACTTGCTGTCTCCGTCAAAATCAAGGAGTCAAGGGTCTGTCCACATCAATTTCCCTTATCCACTTGAGTACAGTGGAATGTGCTTTTTTAATGGTGTTGATGACTCGCCTGAGGGAAAATGCTTTGGGAAATGTGTGTTTAAAGCCGCATTTACACTGCAGGTCCGATTCCGATTTGGTGACGACCCGCTTATATCGTCTTTTAAAAGCGACCAGCCCAAGACGTTCTGACCCGGAAAAGGAAGTAAAACAACGCGATATGCAATGGATGCAGACAAAATGATCATTCAATGTTTTGCTTTCCGCAATATTTTTAAAGGTCAGCAAAACATTTTTTCTTGTAAGGCAGAGAAAAAGGGGAGAGCCCTTGTTGCAGCCTGGGCAAATTTAGCGATTATCGCTGCAACATCAGTTCAGAGGGATGTGTGGAAGTGGCAAAGGTCTCAAGATTGGTGGGATCAAGTTGTTGGTCAGGAACAGTGGGTCAGCACTTCTGTATGAAGCAAGAAACTTTTGATATGTTGTGTGAGCGGTTGTCACAGAGGCTTTCTTACGAGGACACAACATTTTGCCAGGCAATCTCAGTGCAGAAGCGCTTTGGAGATTTTGGTGACTTGCGACAGGAGCTGGTTATCTAACACTGGCATATCTGTTTGACATAAGTGTATGCCCTAAGTGTATGACATCAGTATGCTCTAATAGTCCGGGAGTTTTCACCTGATTTGACGTCATTTGCATCCATCCCTTTTTCAATTATGTACAAAAATTTGACCACTTACATGGCAGACAACCCGATCACACATAAAAGCGTATAAATAGTACGAGTGTGCAATGTCGTGGAATGTATACGCCAAAACTCATTTTGGCGTGCATATGATACGTTGTTTTTCGCATGCATATGATATGCACTTTATGGCGTGTATATGACACGCTCTCTTGGGTAGGTTTAGGGTGGTGGGGTGGGGGGTTCGTATGTATAATGCGCCATAAAATGCGTATCATATGCACGCAAAAAACAGCGTATGGGCAGACACAAATGCTCGTATCTGAGGCTATCAGAATTCATGCGATTATTTCCTGCTTACGCATTCACGTCATATCCGATCTGTGCCACATGAGAGGGAAAAATCTGAATTGGGTCACTTGAACCATGCCGTGTAAATGGGGCCTGAAAGCGGAAATATATTGAAAGTATACCCCTGGTGTAAAATTGACACACAACTTTGGAGTCTTTTATTTCTTTATTTGTTCAAGGTTTCAATTTTGCAGCCTTCAGGTGTGAAAAAGACTTTATCCCACCAAATTAGAGTTAAATGTTGCCGGCTGGTTTTGATTGCTTAGGTTAGCGAGCAGCCCTTTATGGTCTGATCCCTGCTCAATGTAAATCAGACTTTGGCCTTTACAATCAGTGTGAACTTGATGTACCCGACTTCAAAATTGCTGTCATGTCACAAAGAAAGATGATTTCTAAAGACCTTTGCAAATCATTGTTGGATTTTTAAATTCAGGAAGTTACAAAACCATTTATTTAGCTTTAATGGCTGTAACAAACCACAATCAGAGCTAGTGGAAACAATCTTCGAAGGAATGGTCCTCCAAGCTCTCTATGAGCAAGGCACAAAATTATCCAGAACATCACAAAAAAAAACTATTTTTAAAGATCTTTAGGTCTCTCCTACTAGACTAAGGTCACTGTGCAAAGAAAGACAGTTTCCACTTTGCTATTTTACCAAGGAAAAACACAAAATCCATTTGTTAAGCAGCTGGATTGTTCTCAAGAATTCTATGTTTTATAGAAAAATCAATCAAAATGGGAACTCTTTAATCCTGTTGTATTTGAAATAATGATTTACTGATTTGCATAAGATTTGCAGTCAAGCCCGATGGTAGTCTTTGAGATGGATAGAGGATGCTTTGCTGCATCAGGACATGGATACTGTGTCATCACTGAAGGTGCTACTATATGAATCCTGTTCTGTATAGGGAATTCTCCAGGAGAATATTAGACCATCTGTTCATGAACTGAAGCTGAACTGGGTCATGTAGCAAGACAATGATCCACAACATATAATCAAGTCTACCTCAGAATGGTTGAAAAACAAGAACATTGTTGGAATGACCGGTAACACTTCACAAGGTTCATTAGTTAACATTAGTTAATACATTAGTAAACATGAAATAATAATGAGCTTCACTTATAAAGCATTTGCTTAATGCACCGTGTACTAACATGAACAGCTGTATTTTTAATCATTAAAATTCCCAAAGATGAACAAATATAGTAACACATGTATTTCTCATGGTTAGTTTATGATAGTTAATACATTAACTAATGTTAACTAATGAACACTTATTGTAAAGTGTTACTGAATGGCCTAATCTAAGTTCAGGCTTAAACCCCTTTGATAAGCTGTGCTATGACCTGAAACATACTGGTTATTTGCTTGTTTGTATTGACTGTGATCTTGTTGCACAATTCAAAATTTTAAACGTATATTTTAAAAGAATGTAATGTAATATAAATTAAATAAAAGGTCACTTAAAGGGATACTTTTTCATATTAAACTATTTCTATTCCCTTAACTAAGACGAGTTGATACTCACCTCTCTCGTCTCAGTGTGTGCTCTTAATCTCTCTGACGTGCGGTGATGATCTGATAGCATTTAGCTTAGCCCACTAAGTCCAGTTCATTCACTATGGTACCAAACAGAGATCAAGTTAGAAGCGACCAAACACCTCCACGTCTTCCCTATTTAAATACAGTTACACAAATAGTTGAACGATCAAGTATGGTGACATAAAATAAAACATGGCGCGTTTCTAATCGGATTAAAAAGGAGAACTATAATGTATGGCGGAATAGCACTTCTGAGAGTACTTCGACTCGGCGCAGTAAAAAGTCCCGCCTGAAAAATCCTCCCTCACATCTCCCCCTCCCCCCTATGTACAGAAATGAGAGAAGTGTGAACTGCAAAAAATAAAAATAAAAACATTAAATAAAAACATTAAATGTATGTACATTTTTGACTATACTCAAGCTTAAAAATGAATGAGACCATATTAAACCGCAATATCAGTAATCAATAAATCAACTCACCAACTTACAGTGTTTGAGTGTCCTTGCCTTCCATTGTGAATTACACACATTGTTGTTGCGCATGCTTAAACTGGCTATCCGTGTGAGAGTTTAGGCTTGAGGGAAGGGGCAGGGCAAACAATATTTAGAATTTGGATGGTGTAACGAGGTTCGTAGATGGGAAGGAAGGAGGCGGGAACCGGCGAACGTTTCAAACATTTATTAACTCAAAATAAATAAACAAAATGAAAGTAAAACCGCGGGCAGCCCCTCACGGACGACTGCCCGCAAACACACAAAATAAAACGTGGGCAGCCCCTCACGGACGACTGCCCACAAACACATAAACAAAACCTAACATAAAATTCCAGGCCTGGTCCTCTCTCGTCTTCCGCTGCCATGTTCCTCCTTTTATGCTCCCCTCACATGGCCGCGAGACGAGACCGGTGTGCCACGCAGCTGGCACTCCTTAACATTAATCACCGGCCCGCTCTCGCGGTCCCTCGCCCTGCTGCTTGCCACACCACATACCCCCATCGCCCCTCGCAGGCCGGGGGGCACTCCCGAGACTGCGCTCTACTCCCCCCCCCCCCCCCCCCCTCCCGGGGGGGGCCGAACACGGCGGCCGCGGCACCTGGGGGTAAGGACAGAGAGGCGAGAGAAATGTAGACGGGAGCACAAGGAGCCCGCGGACGAGAGAGGGGAGAGAGGGAAAGAGAAAAAAAAAAAAAGAAAGAGAGAAAAAAAAAATTCTGGTCCGGTTCCCAGACACACTGCCGTTCGGCCCTCCGCCTGCCGAGAGGCTCTTCCTCGCGGTGCTGTGCGATGGCACTGGACGCCTGGTGGGCAGCTCGATCCTCCTCCGCCCCCTGGCGGCCGGCAGTGACTCCTCCTTCCGAGGGACCCGGCAGTGAGCCCCGCGCTCCCTGCTCCTCCCCTCTCAGGCGGATGGCAGCAGGCTCCGGCCCACGGCAAGCGCGGCGACTCCTCCGCTCCCTCTCGGACGGCAGCCACCCCACCTCGACCCAGGGGCACGGCAGCGAGGTCTCTGTCCCACCTTTATCGCTCCAGCACCATCGCCTCGGGCAGCCCTCGCGGTCCTCATTCATCCTTGCTGCCCGACCTCCTCAGCACCGCGATCCCCCTCAGCAGCGAGGGCTCTTCGACAGCATGTCCCTCCTTCCCCCCGGGTTTTGGCACCAGTGTAAAGAGGTTCGTAGATGGGAAGGAAGGAGGCGGGAACCGGCGAACGTTTCAAACATTTATTAACTCAAAATAAATAAACAAAATGAAAGTAAAACCGCGGGCAGCCCCTCACGGACGACTGCCCGCAAACACACAAAATAAAACGTGGGCAGCCCCTCACGGACGACTGCCCACAAACACATAAACAAAACCTAACATAAAATTCCAGGCCTGGTCCTCTCTCGTCTTCCGCTGCCATGTTCCTCCTTTTATGCTCCCGTCACATGGCCGCGAGACGAGACCGGTGTGCCACGCAGCTGGCACTCCTTAACATTAATCACCGGCCCGCTCTCGCGGTCCCTCACCTCGCTGCTTGCCACACCACAGACGGCAGTACCCATTTTAAACTCTTGCGTCATTCTTATATTCTGCATCTTTAAGACATGCTTTTTTGTGTGAAAAATAATGCCACAAATACCAGTAAATTGACAAGCGCATAATCTATCAAAAGTGCTTCAAGGAAGGAACAGTGGAGAACCGGCCACAGGGTCATGGGCGGCCAAGGCTCATTGATGCACGTGGGGAGCGAAGGCCGGCCCGTGTGGTCCGATCAAACAGACGAGCTACTGGAGCTCAAATTTCTCAAGAAGTAAATGCTGGTTCTGATAGAAAGGTGTCAGAATACACAGAGCATCTCAGTTTGTTGCGTCAGGGTGCCCATGCTGACCCCTGAACCCGCCAAAAGCGCCAAAAGCGCCAAAAGTGGCACGTGAGCATCAGAACTGGACCACGGAGCAATGGAAGAAGAGGGCCTGGTCTGAGGAATCACGTTTTCTTTTACATCGTGTGCGTGGCTTACCTGGGGAACACATGGCACCAGGATGCACTATGGGAAGAAGACAAGCCGGCGGAGGCAGTGTGATTTTTTTTTTTTTGCAATGTTCTGCTGGGAAACCTTGGGTCCTCCATCCATGTGGATGTTACTTTGACATGGAACACCTACCTAAGTATTGTTGCAGACCTTGTACACTCTTTCATGGAAATGGTATTCCTTGGTGGCTGTGACTCTACCAGCAGGATAGTGCTCCTGCCACAAAGTATAAATGGTTCAGGAATGGTTTGAGGAGCACAACAATGAGTTTGAGATGTTGACTTGGCCTCCAAATTCCCCAGATCTGAATCCAATCGAGCATTTGTGGGATGTGCTGAACAAACAATTCAGATCCATGAATGTCGCACCTTGCAACTTACAGGACTTAAAGTATCTGCTGCTAACATCTTGGTGCAAGATAACACAGCACACCTTCAGGGGTCTAGTGGAGTCCATGCCTCGATGGGTCAGGGCTGTTTTGTCAGTAAAAGGGGGATCAATATAATATTAGGATGATTGGTCATAATTTTATGCCTGAGTTTTATTTTGATAAATGGTTATGTTTAGGGTTAGGGTTCAGGTTATGTGCTAAAACATGTCTAAATAGTGTAATGCAAATCAAATTATTGTGGCTATTTAAATAATACCACAACATATTTCATAATGATCTCTGTATTGACAACATTTCTCATTGAATGCAATGGAGTTTCTAGTTGGTCGATATAGTGATGCTGAAGCTGCTTCAGTTTTTGATGTCTTGGGAGTGCAAATGGATTGCTAGAAACCACAAAGTTAGATACTTTTTTTTTAATCCAAATGTACTTTTGTGTCGATAATTCTACCAATGACATGTTTGATGTGCAAGACATATACTTTATGTTTGTTCTTGGCAGAGGTGTTTCACCAATCCATATCCTCATTATATTAAAACACACCTTCATGAGACTGTCTTTATGGAGACCGAGGGGCACAGAAAGAGATTCCAGAGTCCTGTGTGTAGAGTTGCTCCGTCTTCACACTGCAGGCTACCTTTCATTACCTGCTAGCAGGATGAGAGACTGCCTCCAACATTGTGTTTAATAGTTTTCATGGAGAATGAAAATAGCCTCCAGGCTCCCAAAGCATATTGCAGTCTGAACCCTAACCTTTCCGTTGCCATGGCAACTTCTGCAAGTGTTTGTGCTGCCCAATTATCTCTCATATTTGGAGAAGGGCTCTGGGATACCTGCTGGCTCCGACCTATTAGGGTATGGTGTCAGCGACAGACCCGTTGAAATGATATCTGGACTGTGTGTGTATTTTACACATTCGGCAGACATGACAGAACACTGAATTCTGTACTAAAGGTGTGTAAAGTGCCCTTTTGGAAAGGTAAGAGAGATGATGGGTACAAAAATAAAGGAGCACAATAAGCCACTGTGTACAGGGATTTCACAGTGTGACCTTGTGAGATTATATGAATACTCCCAGAGCGGAGTGAGAGACTGATATGTGAGGTGAGAAAAGCAGACAGACACAAACCCATTGAGAAGAGCGTGTGCGAGAAATCAGTCCTCTGTTCACTGCTAACAAGATACTAGATCAAAAGATTTGTGCTTGAGGATTTGCCCATCCCTCCATTACACTGCCCTTCCTTCTTCTACCTTTTCATCTTTCTTTTGACAGGCAACTCCTTGGAAGTCAATGGAGTGTGATGTGCAGGCGTCACCCTCGCAGATATCTCAGGATGTAGTTGAGGGAAAGGTTCAACGTGAACGGAAGCGAAACGGTCTCTTGCGTTTGCCATTGTGACATCTCTTTCCTAGCTCACAACTTCATGGAAACGGCTTCAGTGTTGGGAGTCTTGCAGAGGTGTGGTGTGAAGATTTCTAAAAAAAATAGCCTACATAAAGTACTGTAAAATGTAGAATAAATTATACTAATAGCATAAGACACTATTATACTAATTATACTTCTTGTAAAGATACCAATGCCCGGATTTGTGTACAGGTTATACCGATTCCCCTTTATTGTGGAATGCAATAAATTGAATTGAATTAGGAATATTGGATCTGAAATTAAATATATAACCTGTGGCTCAACTGTGAGGTGCCAACAGTGCAAAAGGTTATTCTCTGACTAGAAAAGGAAGCAGAGATTTAGCTTTATTTCTGCTTCTAAGCATCTCCTTCTCTATTAACTAAACTAATGTCTGTGGCACCAAGGGTTCTGCACCTTTCAACTCTAAAGCCTTTTCTTCTCTTAGATGTTCCCCTAACTAAGAAGTTCTTAACTGTGTGTGGGAAAAGGGCTTGGCTTTGTATTTGTTCAGATCGTTCACTGTACAGTATCATGAACTTTAGAGTCAACGAGTGAACAATACAATAACACAACCGCACTGCAGGACGCCTAGAACAGCACTCCTCTAGCAGAAGGTCAAAACAAGCTGTAGAATAAACCATCATTTGTCATACACTCACATGCTTTCTTTTCCTTATCTGGCAAACTTCACTGTGGCCTCAGTTCACCCTGCCTGCACTAAGACACTAAGACCCACACAGGCTGGCTTCTTATACCTCATTAATGGACTCAAATTCTTAGAATTTAAAGCTAGGAGCCATTACCTGAAACATGCCTAGCTCATTCAAATATTGTTCAGGGCTACTATTCATAAAGGGCTCTTCACACCAAGAACAAAATTAAAAACCCACTTAAATCTATGAACAGTGCTATATTCACACTTTTAATCACACCCCTATACAAAGACAGCTCAAAAATAAAATAATTGTTTTTGGTGGGAACAAATTAACATCTTTATTTTATTTTATTTTCTTCTTCCAGTTAAGCTTATTTTAAAACTTGTTTTGTCTCATTTTCAATCATTTTAAGGCACCCTGTTCCTTGAAACACTGATTAGGCAAAAACATTATGACCACTGACAGGTGAAGGGAACAACACTGATGATCTCTTCATCACCTGTTAGTGGGTGGGATATATTAGGCAGCAAGTGAACATTTTGTCCTCAAAGTTGATGTGTTAGGAGCAGGAGAAATGGGCAAGCGTGAGGATTTGAGCGAGTTTGGCCAGATTGTGACGGCTAGACGACTGGGTCAGAGCATCTCCAAAACTGCAGCTCTTGTGGGCTGTCCCCGGTCTGCAGTGGTCAGTATCTATCAAAAGTGCTCCAAGGAAGGACCAGTGGAGAACCGGCCACAGGGTCATGGGCGGCCAATGTGTTGTCCTTGTAGGATTTAAATTTTCAAATATCTTCTAAATATTTGTTGATGTATACCTTTGGGCAAAACATGAGAAGTTAATAATTACTTTTTATTTAAACAACATCGTTTATAAAAACTTTGTATTATTCTTGTCATGTGATGATGTCACGTCCTGTTAAGTCCCTTCCTGTTAGCCCTTCCTTTATGAAAACATTATAATGACATGGTGTGCTCTCATTACCAATCCATTGGCATCCGCTGCAAAGAACCATAGAGGCAATGCTGCAAGTTAACTTATAACTTATAAAGATTGTATATTGATGAGTATTTTGTTAAAATGATGATATTTGATAAGTTTGTTAACTATTGAGTATAGCAATGCTAATAGCTATTATAACTGGGAACAGCAGTGTATACATGTTCTGGGTATTCTCACAAAAATGCGTATAAATAGTACGAGTGTGCAATGTCGTGGAATGTATACGCCAAAACTCATTTTGGCGTGTCTATGGCACGCTGTTTTTCGCGTGCATATAATATGCATTTTATGGCGTATTATACATACGAACCCCCCACCCCCCACCCTAAACCTACCCAAGCGCGTGTCATATATACGCCCCACTACCCTAAACCTACCCAAGCGCGTGTCATATATACGCCATAAAGAGCGTATCATATGCACGCGAAAAACAGCGTATCATATGCACGCCAAAATGAGTTTTGGCGTATACATTCCACGACATTGCACACTCGTACTATTTATACGCATTTATGTGTGATCGGGTTGACATGTTAGTCATTCAATGTAATGTTAGTCAAGAAATGAACACTTACTATTGCTGTATTGTTTTATTACAGTTTTCACCGTTACGTCTTATGAAGAATTGTGACAGTAAATGAGTAAGCTTACCATGACTCTATCTTCATTGGCAACGGTTTAACTTGATGTTTAGTCAGAGTTTCAACACGCTGCATGAGAACGGTATAGCCAAGGCTCAATGATGCACCATCTTGGTATGTCTAAAATCTTTGTCAAGAATCACTTTAATAAAACTATTCCGATTTTGTTTGCAATTGTTTTTTGTATGTTTGTTTTCAAGACATGTGAAGCTTTGTTCATGTCAACTGATGTAGCAGCATTGAGGAAAACTAGAAACAACCTGACCGCTGGCATAAAAACATCCAATGTCCACCTAGACACCAATAACACTCAACACATGTGGCAATGAATTAAAGATCTCACATCCCTGATGCTGATCCCTCTCTGCCTGATGCAGTTAATATCTTTTCTACTAAATATATCATACACATCTACATCCAAGTGCATCCGAGCCATGAAGTCCACCCAGAGCCAGATATAATCATATGGGCAAACGCTAAACCATCCCAATTTCATCCAGCAGCTCCGTAAAGGACAATGGTCCTATTTTTTTTTTGTTATTAATTCATTTATTTTTATTATTTTATTTTTCTCTCCCCCAAACTGTGTATATGTATGTACCTTGTCTCTCACTTTGTAAAGTAGCTGTGTGGTGTTAAAAAATATATATAAAAAAAAGGACAATGGCTGGGGAGGACCATTCTCCTTACCTTAGTTTCAGGTCCTGAGTTTAATGTCTTTGTGTCCTTTGCAGTCATATATTGAAAGTGCAGTAGCCTGTTTGTCTAGTGTGTAAATTCCTATGTCTTATAATTATGTGTAGTGTCTAGTGGCCCACTTTCTGCTGTGAGACCATTAAATATTTTGCAGTGTATTTCAAGAAATTACAATAAACATATCCAAACATGCTTTTCTGACTATCTGCAAATGTGGTTAGTGGACTGGATCACAAAACAAGTTGGACGCCATTTAAACTTGAATTTAGGGGTGTTATTAGACCCTTTTTTTACTGGGGCATGTGCTCTTGTGAAATACCGCTTCCAGTAAATTACTCATAAATCCTAATCTGATCGTGGAGATTACTGAACTGTATACCGATCTGAGAATAACTTTCTCTAATAATATTAAAGCATTCATGTTCTGTGTGTTGTCTATCAGCTGCTTGATATCAGTTTTAATTAAATGTACCAAATGAAATGAAAGAACGAACTCTTTCCCCACCCATTTTTTTTTAAAGAAAAGAAAAGTGAAAACATGGCCACAATAACATTTTTGTGTTAAAATGAAAGAAACAAAAAAAAAATCATTAATTTGAAATCTAAATTAGTTGGCAACCTGCCAGGAAATCCACAGAAGAAAAGGAAGAAAATCCAACTTCACAGGCAATGTAAGGCAACACATAAAAATGATGTGTCTTGTTAAGCAGGACATTAGATATTACTTTTAACGATCGTTAAAATCTAACACTTGATTGTGATGGTCCTTCAAAAGACATTTCTTTCTATAAATAACTTTACAACTAGATGTCAACTTATTATAACCCTTACCCTACCAGTCTACTAATAATCTACTAAAAATTTAATGAAAGTTATTGACATGTAGGTGCAACATGATTTATAGTCAATAGAATGGGTTAAAGGGACTATCAAACTAAAGTGAAACAAATTGATTTTATCTAGAGTAAAGGTGCTGTGAAATTGTTCTGCCAAAATCGAGTCATTTCAATAGGAATACACACAATCTAGAATTTAGCTTGAGGGCAAAAGATTTCCCCTTGTAGATTTTGCTTGCTCAAATTGGTCACACGATTTGCTGTATTAACAAACAGAAAGCTGCTTGGATTGAAAGTCACTTCTTTGAGAGCTATACTTCATATTTTGCTGAAGAGAACGCACATTTACCTAGTATGCAAATTACAAGAGATTAAATTAATCGAAATTAACAAAGTGATTTTGTTAGGTTTTGTAAATGTTGGATGTGATGGAACCTTACCATTTGATGCCTGTGCCATTATCTCTTAAAAACTGATTTTGTGTTGTTATACAATTTGACATTGAAGATAATTGTTTCCAAGAATTTGAGGAAAGTTTACACAGGGATGTTCCCAATAGTCTTAAAATACTGGGGGGAAATAGTGTACAAAACCAGCTAAAAAGTAGAATGAACCACAATGATGTACCTCAAAGTATACCTCCTCTCAGAAGCAGCTCCTAATGTTTCCTCAAATTGCCTGCAATTTAATTTGAAGATTAGATCAGGACATTGGATTTCCCAAGGATACAAAAGCAGCCTTCCCTAGGTCTGTCAGATACTGAAAACATCTCCTAATGCAGAAGCTTTGTATAGGGAAGGCTGATAATGCAAGGAGCGGAATGATGTCTGACAGGCAGGAACCCACAGGGTTGAGAAAGGAATTATTATAAGTTGTTGTGTACATAGACGGGGGCGGTTGGAGTTTATTGAAGTGAGAAACTAGCTCAAGTAACAGAGGGAGAACAGGGTAGCAAGATCTTTCCCAGGCTGGAGTGGAGGCCTAAGTCTCTGGTGGCGTGACTTCGCATTGCTTTTGGCAACAGGCGTTAGGTGGGAAAGCAGGTTGGCTGAGATTTGGATCCCATTTGAAGAATCTGCCAAAGGACCAGTCAACCTGAGAATTGTGATAGGCCAACAAAGGAAGGCCAAGAGTCAGCTAATAATCAGATCTACAAGATGGAGCAGGGATCTTACTTGGCTTTTGATTTTTTTCACTTGATGTAAAACAGATGAATTGCTCCCCTGCCTCCTCCTCTGTGCCAGGGTACCAAAAAACGTCAAATTGAGTTGGCTCTCAAACTAATTGTGAGATTGTTTTATTTACGGCATTTCTCTTTCTGATTTATTCATTGGAAATGCTGAAGGCAGAAGCAAATAAATTGAACATCATAGCAGAAATATTTACGGTAATCAGATTCATTATGTTTCTTTGGAAAAACTAACCAACCATGATCAACTACTTCTTCAGAATGTGTAATAGATGCTGACATATGGTTGCCTAGACTCGCTGTTAAAGGTGAGATATACTCATAGCAATTGCTGCAATGATTTAGTTAAAGTTTTCTGCTGAAAAAGAGGGCTGATGATCAGTAGCCAGAGCTGTCTGCAGTTTAATGAACTAAACTTGACTTTTATGTGTGGCAAAATGATTTGTTTCATCAGAGATTGAGGCTGATTTTCTATATTGAGAGTTTTAGTGACATTGCCACAACCTTCATTTTGAATGCTGTAAACCTAAATGTCTACAATCAACAAAGCAGAAGCAATCCAGAAAACACAAGACAGTTCAAATCTAATTGTATTACACAGTCAAATATAGAGGCAGTCTGTAAAGAAAATGAATACTAGTTTCATAATGGAGTAAGTGTACATCAATATATAACAGAGACAGATATTTAACAGGTTGTGAATAGCATTAAAGAAAAACTTAGTGTTTGTTATTCAGCAGCAGATGATCAATACTGTTGGTAGAAGGGATCCCTGGTTCCAGGATGAGAATTAGCAGATGGAGACATTAGGATGCAGCAGCAGCAACGTATATAAAAACGTAATGTTCTGCTTGGTGTCAGTGCTTATATTCATTAATGCATATATGTGCATATTTTGTGCTTCAGAAAATACTAATCTCATCATCATCATCAAATTAATCACCTTTTTTGCAATCGTGGGGATTGTTACAGCTTTGGTTTTATTGGGCCTAATATTCAATAAAATGTGTACAATCAAAAGTTTACAAAATGATGTTTCTAGCTTCAGCTTTTTTTGAAACTTGAAAGTTCCCTATATCGAGGGAACTCAACACTGCGTCGTCGAGTGACGACACTCTGGGAACGCCCCCAGCGTGACGGCTCTGAAGTATGAATGAAATCAGCCACCAATCCGATTGGTGCAATGTCGTGACGTAACCGGCGACGGCGTACGCGGAAGCTATAAGAAGGCGCCGCCCCAAACAACAGACAGTCTTTGCTCTTCAGCGAGGCGCTCTGTGTGAATATTGTTTGTCTATTTACTGTTGTCTGTCTAATATCAGTCCCTCTCTGAGAAAGCATGGCAAGCGAGCAGTTTAGAAGGTGTGTTCATCCGTGCCCGCGCTTCATTACGGGCTCGGAAACACACCAGCTGTGTGTGCAGTGTCTCGGAGCGCAGCACGCTCAGGCGGCGCTTGAGGGTGCCGCCTGCAGCGAGTGTGAGAGGCTGCCGCTCCGGGTGCTGCGCTCACGGCTGGCCGTCTTCACCGAAGGCGGTCAGGCTCGCGAGCCCCGTGGGTCTGGTCCCGCGTCTGTTGAGGCAGCGCGGCGGCGTAGATCCTGGGGCTCACAACTGGATCTCGCGACGGGAGGCGGGCATGCTGAGGCATCTTCCCAATCCTCGTCCGATGATTCAGACGCTCTTCCGCCTCGTGAGGAAGCCCGCGCTGCGGCTTCTTCCCACGAGGTCGATAACCCAGTGCTGATGCTGTCTGATTCCGAGGGATCAGATCAGTTCAGCCTGGAGGCGGGCGGAGTGCAGGTGAATTCACCTCTTCACTCTCCCGCTCAAGAAGAGCTGGTAACTCAAACTCAGTATCGACTGGCCACAGGAAGAGGTGGAAGTCCAGCCTGTGAGCAGGTTGGATGGACGCTTCTTCAAAAAGCGTGCTCAGCCGCCACGCAGGGGCTTGCCGTTTTTCCCGGATTTGCACAATGAGTTGTGCAAATCATGGGGAAAACCATACTCATCGCGCCTATCGACACCCCCAGTTCTTGACTTCGGGTGTGTCGTGGGTGCGGCTGAGGCTGGTTATGGGATGCTGCCTCGCGTCGAGGAGGCACTAGCGAGCTATCTGTCTCCCGAGGCAGCAGCGTCCCTGAAAGCCCCTGTCCTGCCCACCAAGCCATGCAGGGACACGTCGTCCCTGGTGGGCAGGGCTTATCGAGCGGCCGGTAGAGCTGGTAGTTGCCTGCACACCATGGCGGTACTGCAGGCATACCAAGCTGAGCTCCTCAAAGAGCTCGATGAGGGAGAGGGTCCGTCTCCGGACGATATTACAGAGCTGCGGAAAGCTACCGACTTGTCTCTCCGCGTCACCAAAGAGACGGCCCGTGCTATCGGCCGCTCTATGGCTGGCATGGTGTGCGTGGAGAGGCACCTTTGGTTAAACCTGTCGGGGATGAAGGAGAAGGAGAAATCCTTCCTTCTGGATTCCCCGATAGCTCCTGTGGGTCTCTTCGGCGATGCAGTCAATAGCGTTGTCGAGAGATTCCAGGAGGTGAGGAAACAGTCGGCGGCTTTCCGGCAGTATCTCCCTCGCCGCCAGGGGCCTCCTGTAGCCAGCAGGGAGGTCTCTGGTGGCCAGTCCCGGCCCTCCACCAGCGCCCACAGACAGGCGCAAAAAGAGAGCGTCGCTTCCCGCGCCCCTCCCGAGGGAGCCTGGCAAAGGAGGCGACGTTCTCGCCAGAAGTCTTCTAAGCCGAAGGGCGACTTGAGGGAAGTCCTTCAGGCGAAGAAGGCTTCTGGCAAGCGGTCCTAGCTGCGGCGGGATCGCTCAGAGCTGGCCCTCCCGGGGGCGGACGACCGAGGTCGTTCCGAGCCCGCAGCTCTGGGGAAATCGATGTTGTGTTCCCGCCGTTAACAACGCTTCGGGCCTCATCGTTTTCCCGCGTACGTGCGCTGTCCCAGCCGCCTCGAAATCGACCTGCGGCGGGGCAGCGAATGCGTGCGCACACCGAAAATCCTCCCCGACTAAGCTCTGCCGGGTGGCCGCTTCAGGGGGTCGGGCAGGGGGTTCGGTGGGTACCAGAGACCAGCCTCGAGAGGCTGGTTCCCCTAGTAGAATATATCGGCGCATGGATGTGCCTCCCGAATATTTCTGCTTGGGTCCTGAGTACAGTGGGAAGGGGGTACAGATTGCAGTTCAGAGTTCCACCACCGAAGTTCAGCGGGGTGGTCTGGACTGTGGTCCCCCCGGCCCAGAGGCAGGTTATGGAACAAGAAGTACAGTCTCTGCTGGTCAAGGGGGCGATAGAAAAGATCCCTCCGCCAGACAGGGAGTCGGGCTTTTACAGCCGTTATTTCATTGTTCCCAAAAAGGGTGGAGGCTTACGTCCAATATTAGATCTGAGGTACTTGAATCGGTCTCTGAGGAGATTCAGGTTCAAGATGCTCACAATTCAAATGATCGTGAATCTGATCCAGTTCGAGGACTGGTTCGTCACGATAGATCTAAAGGACGCATACTTTCATGTCTCCATCCTTCCTGCCCACAGGAAGTTCCTGAGGTTCGCTTTCGGGGGCGAAGCGTACCAATATCGGGTGCTTCCTTTCGGTCTAGCTCTTTCCCCTCGCACCTTCACGAAGTGCATGGATGCAGCTCTGGCCCCTATGAGGCTGCAGGGCATCCGTGTGCTGAATTACATCGACGACTGGCTCATTATGGCAAAGTCGCGCGAGATGGCGATTCGGCATCAAGATGTCGTTTTAGCCCATCTCAGGTGCTTGGGGCTGAGACTGAACACGGCCAAGAGCGTGTTGATACCCGCCCAGAGGACTACGTTCCTCGGGGTGGTATGGGACTCAACCTCGATGCAAGCGAGCATGTCTCCCGCACGGGTGGGTTCTATACTGGCGGAGGTCTCAAGGGTGAAGCTAGGCCACAGCCGCACTGTGAAGCAGTTTCAGAGACTGCTGGGACTCATGGCAGCAGCATCCAACGTAATTCCCTTGGGTCTGCTATACATGAGGCCCCTCCAGTGGTGGCTAGGAACCAAGGGGTTTTCCTCGAGGGGAAAACCTTTCCGTATGATCAGGGTAACGCGCAGATGCCTTCGTTCCCTCGTTATATGGAAGGATCCGAGGTTCCTGTCCCAGGGGCCTGTGTTAGGAGCGTTATGTTGCAGGAAGATCCTTTCAACAGACGCCTCCCTCACGGGCTGGGGCGCGGTCATGGAAGGCCGGTTCATGAGGGGTTCGTGGGGACCCCAACATTCCTCCTGGCACATAAATTGCTTGGAAATGTTGGCGGTTTACAAAGCTTTGAGGAGCTTTCTCCCAGACCTTCACGGCCACCATGTCCTGATACGATCCGACAATACGTCGGTGGTATCGTATCTCAATCACCAGGGGGGTCTGAGGTCACGCCCACTATGCAAATTGGCGCTTCAGATCCTCCTGTGGTCCCAGGGGAAACTGTCGTCTCTCAGAGCGATGTATGTCCCAGGGGACCAGAACCAGGGAGCGGATGTCCTGTCGAGGCAGGGGCTGAGGCCCGGGGAATGGCGGCTCCATCCAGAGGTGGTGGAGGCCATGTGCGAGAGGTTCGGCCCAGTGGAAGTGGATCTGTTTGCTTCCGTAGAAACGACCCACTGCCCACTGTGGTTCAGCCTCAGGCCTCCGGCCCCGTTAGGGCTGGATGCCATGACACAGACGTGGCCGAGGCAGCGTCTGTACGCATTTCCCCCGATCATTCTGCTCCCGGGAGTTCTAGAGCGAGTCCGCCGGGAGGGCATCAGCCTCCTATTAGTGGCACCCCGGTGGCCGTCCCGAGCTTGGTTCTCCGACATTGTGGCACTTCTAGACGGGACCCCGTGGCAGGTCCCTCTGAGGAGGGATTTGCTGTCTCAGGCAGGGGGTGTGATTTTCCACCCCAGGCCAGAGTTGTGGAACCTCTGGGTCTGGCCTCTGAGGGGGCACAGTACCTAGAGGAGGGTCTGCCACAAGAGGTCGTTGAGACCATTCTCAGCTCTAGGGCTCCCTCTACGAGGAAACTGTATAGCCTAAAGTGGAATGTCTTTACTAGCTGGTGTAGAGAAAAGGGGGTGAACCCAGTTGACTGCGCAATCGCTTCAGTTCTGGAGTTCCTCCAAGACCGTTTCTCCGCTGGTTTGACCCCATCCACTCTGAAGGTGTATGTGGCAGCCATAGGGGCTTTCCACTCGCCTTTGGAAAGGGGCCCTTTGGGTAGACACCACTTGGTTGTGCGTTTTCTCCGTGGGGCTAGGAGATTGAGGCCTGCGGCTCATCCCAGAGTCCCGGCTTGGGACCTGGCGGTGGTTCTGGAGGGGTTGGCTGAGGCCCCCTTCGAACCATTGGAGTCGGCTGAGGCGAGAAATCTGACCCTGAAGGTAGCATTTCTCCTCGCCATCACTTCTCTGAGGAGAGTGGGGGACCTCCAGGCGTTGGCGGTCACGCCTACTTGCTTGGAGTTTGCCCCGGGCGGGGTGAAGGCTATCTTGCATCCCAGACCGGGCTACGTGCCCAAGGTCCCTTCTTCAGGGATGGGGTCGGTATTTCTTCAGGCTTTTCATCCTCCGCCTCACGCGACGGCAGAGGAAGCTAGGCTGCACCTGCTCTGCCCGGTTAGGGCATTGAGGATCTATCTAGACAGGTCAGCTCAATGGAGGAAATCGGACCAGCTTCTGGTGTGCTTTGGCCCCCCTAAGAAAGGGTTGCCTGCGGCGAGACAGACTATTAGTAACTGGATCGTGCAGGCGATAGCCACGGCTTATCGGGTGCGCAATATGCCTTCACCCATGGCCGTGAGGGCTCACTCTACGAGGGGCTTGGCCTCCTCGGTGGCCCTCCTTTCGGGAGCCTCACTTATTGAGATTTGTGAGGCGGCGGGTTGGGCTAATCCACACACCTTTATAAGATTTTATAAGCTGGACCTCCCGGCTACGCCGGGTGCTAGAGTGCTTGCGTCCTGAGTGTGCCTGGGATCCAGCTTCACACCAGGATGGGCGTGTCTCGGTGTGGCATAGTGGGTATTGACGTTCCCAGAGTGTCGTCACTCGACGACGCAGTGTTGAGTTCCCTCGATATAGGGAACGTCTCGGGTTACTATTGTAACCCTTGTTCCCTGAGAGGGAACGAGACACTGCGTCTCGTCGCCACACCTACACGTAGAGCGCTCGCTTCATCGCAAAGGCTGTCTGTTGTTTGGGGCGGCGCCTTCTTATAGCTTCCGCGTACGCCGTCGCCGGTTACGTCACGACATTGCACCAATCGGATTGGTGGCTGATTTCATTCATACTTCAGAGCCGTCACGCTGGGGGCGTTCCCAGAGTGTCGTCACTCGACGACGCAGTGTCTCGTTCCCTCTCAGGGAACAAGGGTTACAATAGTAACCCGAGACGATTTTTAGTAAATGTTGTGCAAGCCTCTATGAGAGTGGTTTAGTGCTCATTTCATCAGCTATGTTTTTAATTTAGTCGTGTCAAATGTACCTTTTATTTTTTACCATATTACATAAACTTGTCCTGTTTTGTTTAGTTGATGAAAACATAGTCACATTTTCGTCATGCTGCATTGAGAACCCCAATTGCTCAGAATTATAATCTCAACAAGACTGTCATTTGAGAAATGTATTTTACATTTAATCAGTGTTATTCTATAAATCTCAAAAGGAATTTGCTGAAATGCAGCTTACTTGTTTATTTGTGTTTTCAAATCATCCGTGTGAGAAAGAGAGCTTGTGTGCACATGGTTGCCAGATTGCAAAGTATACCGGTGCATTAAGTGATTATCATCATTAAAAATAAAATAATTTAATTATTATTATTTTGTTTTAATCGTTAAATAATATATATATATATATATATATATATATATATTTTTTATTTTTTTTTATTTTTTTTAAATAAAAACATCTAGCTGTGATACGGAAATTGGTACAAAGAACTGTAAATATTGTATGGTATTGGTACCGATTACTAGAATTTTGGTACCCTGACATTTCTAACTAGCGCTTTATAGAGAAGTTTGTCCGTTTAGGGCCACTGTAGAAACATGACGGTGCAAAATGGCGACTTCACTGTAAGGGACCCGCAGTGTGTGTAGATAGAAACGGCTCATTCTAAGGTAATAAAAACATAATGGTTCATTATGTAAGGTGTTTGTTAACTGGAGCAGTTATGTGTGTTATATTGCATTTCTGTCAATAAATCCTCATAAATACTACACACTGAACCTTTAAGTAAAATTCCGGATGTAAGTGTTCTTTTAACAGAAAAGCTCTGAATGGGGGATTTAAATGATTGAAATATGGCAACCACAAGCATGAATGCTCAAACACTCTTTTGCCTCCCAAGAAAACCAGATTTTTTAAAACTATATTTGAATCTTGTTTTTCGTCAACGATTTTGCATGTTGATATGGTCACAGTTATTGTTTAAGGACGTGTACAGTGGTCAACATATGCATTGTCAGATCAATGAAACCACATACGGAAGTGGTCTGACCAGATTTAATGAAGGTGTAAATTCAATGCATTTCCATTATCCAGATTCAGCTTCGAAAGCTGAGGTGAGGTAGAGGACCTGGATAGCCGCTCGCCCGCTATGGCTCCAGCACATGACCCCTCTAACACATCAGAGTCCTAAGCCATTATGACCACCATAACAGAATTAACAAAGGCTGTCTCGTGGTTGTTTTAGGAGGTGGCGGACCTCCTATGACGTCAGCATCTGGGGCCATGAAAACATTGCTGATGCTCTCAGCGTTTTCAAGTCCAATGGTCCCAAGTTTGGTGCTCCCGAGTCCAGCAGTCTCCTTCCACAGTCGGCCGTGCTTCCAGTAATGGCAACTGCTACTGCTCCTCCTTTGGCGGCGGCACCTGCTCCTTAATGCTCTGCTTGTCTTGTCATGGCCATAAAGGCCATTTTGGAAATTTCTATGCTTCTTTTCACAGATAAGGAGTCCTTCTGTGAAAATTGAGTGCCCTGTTTTGGCCAAGAAGGCTGTCTTTGAACGTTTTTCCTGCTCTGTCACAACCATTGAGGCCATTTCTCAATTCTTTGCATTCCCTGTCCTGGCCAAAGAAGCCGTCTCTAAACAATCTGCGTGTCTTGTATTAGCCAATAGAGCCATTTCTAGACACTCTACTTGCCTTGTAAGAACCCTTTGCCAAGGCTGCCATTTAAAGTTTATTGCTGATAGTGAACTCTCTGTCTGTCCGGTACCGGCCAAGGCGGCTGATTTTGAGTCCTTTCACAGTGTCAGAGGCCATTTTGGAACTCGCTGGGAGCTTTGCATTTCTAATTTGTACATCCTTGTTTGCTTTTTTTCGCTTCCTTTCCTCGCGTCTTAGCTCCACCCCGATAGGATGCGTGGGAAGAACCCAAGGAAAGAAAATGAGGGGTGAGGAATCAAAGGAAAGCTTATTTGTAGATTGGAATATTCTTGATACTCGAGCGTCACTTTAAAGCATCGTCAACTGCGCTCAATGGGCCTACCCTTATGTTGTTATGGTTTAGTTATTTAATACATTATTAATAAATGACAATAACACAAGATGACCTGTTGAAATGTGTGAGATGTATGGTTTATTTAAAAGTTTATTTAAAAGTTAAAAAAAAATATATATATATATATTTTTTTTTTTTTTTTTGCGACAAATGCAAAGGGGGACAGACTTCCGCAAAAGATGTCCATCCTCATGACTCCGCCTCACTCCTCGTTCCTCTCCTCCTCGCGGTGCATTTAGAAAACTGAGATGTTCTTCAGGGTGGCTAACTTTCATCGGTTTCCGGATCACAGGTTGAAGGACAGAGGAGCGAGGAAATGAGGAAGAATCAATTTGATATGCGTTGATGGTATAAAGACTGCTGGCTATTAGCTCTTCACTTCTTCTCTTTCTTAGATTAATGTGACACCTGTGAGAAAAAGCTCAGTGGATGCTGACTTACTAAACTATGAATGTATAAGATCGATACTGGCTTTTAGCTCTCATTTCATTCTCAGAATTATATGCTTGTGATGCCCATGGTTAGTTATTTGACTAAGCAGCTCTGTGTAATACACCTTAGCACTCATTGGATACAGTATTTAGTGCTGTTCATTAGGCAAAATACTGTTTTTATTTTATATACATCCACCATACTTCATCTACCCTATGTCATCTCACCCAATCTCACAATTTGCATATGAAATGTGTAATATTATTTCAAAATGTGACTGTTCTTGGTTGTGCTGTGGTAATTCTTGCTGAATCGCCCCTAGAGTTGAACTGAACTCTCTGTGGTAGCCTGAATCTTTTTATTGTCATGCCCTCGCGCAGTCATATTGCTCTGTGGGTCCTATAAATTATAACCATCATTGTGATTGGAAAGCACCTGGGATCTCTTGCCTTTTGTGTACTGTACATGTGCAGTTCTTTATTTTTTCTATTCCTGTCTTTCTTTGTTTCAGCAATATAAAACAGGAACCACAAGCAAAATGAATACCGTCCCATAGCAGAATGAAACAGATGTCTTTAATGCTAAGCACCACATTATGCTATGCCAATTACGGACTGATGTTTTACAAGCTAAGCTGTCCCAAAAGCCCTCTGCTCTCTTAATCGTATCTTGGCCTGGGGCTAAGATAAATCTTGGTGCTATAAATTCTATGGTAATACCACTGCTTCGCTAAGTATTGATCATTTTTCTAAATGTCACTCATTGCATATGGCTCTCATCTCTGTTTTATGGGAGACTGTTCCTACGGGGAGCCTCTTCATTTGATGGTTGGGTCTCACAGGCCTTCTATTGCTAATGTAACAGTTTTATTGAAGTTAGGGTTGAAAAGTTTGACATGTTAATGTATGTTGGTAAAGAGCAGATTGTGTTTGAAGCGGTATTGGCATCTGATTGAAGAATGTACTCTTGACAGCATGTGTAAATGAGTAAGAAAAAGAATGTTGTCAGTATGAGCCGATAAAACATTCGACTCTTCTTGGTTAATGGGGGTTCTAGGAGGTTATCAGCTCTGGAGGACACACACGCACGCGCACACACACAAATAAACACACACCTGATTGCCACAGGCTCAGATGATGATTAGATCTGGGAATGTGTTTACCTTCTGTGAAGAAGTGACTTTGTGAAGAAATGCCAGCGGTGGATTCGTGAGACAAAGTTGTGGACCCTTTCCCCATTTTTAAGAAGAGACACAGCAATAAACTTTATATCATTATTTTAATGACTTTGTTACAAAATAACTACACTGAAAAAAATGGCCAAGTTTCAACCCACAGTAAGATAGTGAATTTAGACTTTGAAATTACTGCAGGCTTGATCAATTTCTTTCATAACACATTACTGTAAAAAAGTAACCGTATTGCACTGCATTGGATAATAATGTAAAAACTCACCATTTTGATTGAACATTTTGGCTTGAAACTTTACCTGTATTTAGTACATTTCCTTCATTTTTTTTGCCTTCATTTAACAGTTTACCAAAACAATACAATTAAATAATACAGTTGTATTACTGTCACATGCCTGTCCTGTCTTGTGTGCACATGTGGGTTTTGTGTTGTCGAGCATTTGCTCCTGTCATTGTCAGTTCCCTCCCCCTTGTTATCTGATTAGTGTTTATTGGCCCCACCTGTGTTCCCTGATTCCCTTTTGATTTCTTCCCTTTATAAGCTCCTTGTGTTTGTCAGTCTTGGTCGGATCGTTGTTATGTTATGTACTGTCTACGTATCCCGTTCCCCTGTGACTTCTACGTGGTATGTGTTTAGTTTCCATTTATGTATTTTCTAGTTTATGTTTTCCCCCTCGTGGGTTGTTGTTTTGAGTTTATGTTTTGTTTTTTGTATATAAATACAAACTTAAACAAACCAACAGAATCACGGGGAGGACGGAAGACGCAGACATTACACAAGGATCCAACACAGACTGACAAACACAAGGAGCTTATAAAGGGAAGAAATCAAAAGGGAATCAGGGAACACAGGTGGGGCCAATAAACACTAATCAGATAACAAGGGGGAGGGAACTGACAATGACAGGAGCAAATGCTCGACAACACAAAACCCACATGTGCACACAAGACAGGACAGGCATGTGACAATTACTTGGAGAAACTGATGACTGACTAAAGTACAATAATAAAGGGCTGTGAATTTGAAATGCTTTTGTAGCTACTTATGTGTTTACTTCCTCTGAACTTTTTACAAACATTTAATTATTAATTAATAATAATGTTATTACATTTATATAGTTCTGATTGGTGGAGAGTAAACAATGGCCAGGATGCCGGGGTTACACCCCTACTCTTGTTCCGAAGGACATCCTGGGATTTTTAAAGACCACAGAGAGTCAGGACCTCGGTTTAACTGCTCATCCTGGGACGGTGCTCTACGACGATATAGTGTTGTAATGATGCAATGAAGGCAGGATTCAGTTGCAAGTAAAATTGTCTTTATTGAGACAGCAGCACAGACGATGACAGAGAGATGTAAATCCAGAGTGAAGGAAACACTTGGTAGCACAGGGACGCTGCAGACAGCCCAGACCCCCGGAGAGATAATGATTAAGGTGGAGGATGACGAAGAACACACGGGCACAGGCAACGGCAGGAGACACACAGGAACAGGCGTGAACTCAGGGAACATCCAAACAACGCTCTGACAAAGACAAGGAGAATGCAGAGACCTAAATAATGTGTGATGATGATGTGGCAGGTGGAATCAATAATCAGCCAAGGAGCAGCTCCGCCCCAACAAAGACACATACATACATATGAGAATGAAACAACAAATGAATCTCTTATCTCTTCCGGACTGTAACCTTCCCAGACCACCAGGTACTGGAAACTGCGTCCCCTCCGTCTCGAGTCCAGAATATGATTATCTGAATAAGTGGGTTCCCCATCTATGAGTCGTGGTACTGGGGGAACTGGGATGAGTGGATTATGGTGGGAACGATAAACGTGCTTCAATTTGGATACATGAAAGGCAGGGTGAATTCTCCTGTACGCAGGAGGAAGTTTGAGACAGACTGCCACCCGACTAACGATCTTGGTGACAGTGAACGGGCCAATAAATTTGGGAGTAAGCTTATTAGACATGGAGCCACACTTTTTGACCCATGACGTACGGGCTTAGACCGGTGGTGATCGCCTTTAGTCTCAGTGCACCCTCCCACCTAGAGCAGAGTCTCACGGGCTCTGGTCCATATGCGGTGGCACCTCTGGACAAAGGCGTGAGCGGAGGGGACCGCGACCCTCGAATCCAGACTTGGAAAAATTGGTGGCTGGTATCCTAGACTACACTCAAAAGGGGAACGACCCGTGGATGACACTGGTAACGCGCAATGAGCGTACTCAACCATAGAGAGTTCTTTGCTCCAGGACAAAGGATTCTTGGACACCAAACATCGCAACACTCTCCAGATTCTAATTGGCACGCTCAGTTTGACCATTGCTCTGGGGGTGGTAACTCGAAGACAGACTGACTGGCGTCCCTAGTAACTTACAAAACTCTGGTAAAACTCTAATAAAAAAATTTGGACACAAATTGGGAAACTGTCAGAGACCACGTCCGTCGGGAGGCAATGTAACCGAAAGATGTGCTCTATAACAGCCATCGCTGTCTCCTTGGCTGAGGGTAATTTGGGCAAGAGAATAAAATGCGCTGCCTTCGAGAACCGGTCCATTACCGTCAAAACAACCGTCATGCCATTAGAGGGCGGGAGGGTGGTGACAAAATCTAGCGCTATGTGGGACCAGGGTCTTGAAGGAATCGCCAGCGGCTGAAGTAACCCATCAGGAGGTCGGTTAGACGCCTTACCAATGGCACAAATTGAACAAGCCAAGACAAAACTGTGAATGTCGCGAGCCATACATGGCCACCAGAATTGTTGCTTTATTAAACTGCAAGTGCGGTTTATTCCTGGATGGCAAGGATGTTGGAACAGTGACCCAATTGAATGACTTCGGACCATAACTTCTCCGGTACAAATAATCGACTCGGTGGTCAGCCGGGAGGAGGCGTTACCTCTTCTAAGGCCAACTTGACCTTCGATTTGACCTCCCATGTGAGTGTAGAGATAACTATCTTCTTTGGCAAAATGCACTTGGGAGTAATCGGCGTTCGGAAGGATCAAAAATGCAACATGAATCAGGTTTGATTCTTTTTTAGACCCTTTTTTCTTAGTTTTTAGACCTGCAGTACGAGAGAGAAAAGTCAAAACGTCCGAAAATAAGTGTCCACCGAGCCTGTCTGGAGTTAAGTCTTTTAGAAGATCTAATATATTCAAGGTTCTTATGATCGGTCCAAACTATAAAAGGTACCCCCAAACCTTCTAACCAATGACGCCACTCTTCCAACGCTAATGTGTTTAACTATTTTATTATAATTATATTCATTTACATACTTAATTTACATACATAATGATACATAATGATGCATTTATTTACAAACCAGTTTTTTATGAGTTGTCAGTGGTTCATAAGATCTTTAAGAAAATGTAAGTAAATGATTACCCTCTCTGGCAACACTTCACAATATGGCTGCTTTAGTTATAAGCATTAGTTAATCTTTGTTAACATGAACTCACATATATTAATGCATCTATTCATGTTACAAAATTTGAAATGATATACATATCAACAGATATATAGTTGTTAGTTGCAGTCCTATTATTGAGACTAATATCAGGATACTTCTGTAATCTCCGGAAAAGTGTAATATTATTGATGCATGCATATTTGTTGCAAAACGTTATTGATTTAGATCTCATAGCTTTCATGTTGCTTGACTTAATATTATTTTTTTCACATATCCACATGTTGTTTTTGCTGGATTGTTTAGTTTGCTTTTTTTGATCTGGATTGTTTTTGGATTGCATCATTTCTTGCTATATTTTAGATTTGGTTTTATTCTTTTAAAATAAAAATGTATTCTTTTGTTGTTGTTATTTATATTGTTTCACAATGCAAAATGTTAGTTAAAGCTGTCCATCAATAACCAAAACATGCAATGCATTCACAAACAGATTTTATTACACCAAGCTTTTGAAGTAAATAAATTGAAAAGCACCTGTCAGAAATTCATGCCAAGGACCTGTTACACTGGGATGCATAGAAATGTCCTGTTGACTGTCAGGAAATGTGTCTCCGCCTGATTGAAGGTCTGAAGAATTGACATAATTCTGTGGAGTTTCACTGATGGGGTGACAAATAGGCAACTATCAATGCAGAAATGTATTCCACAAATATCCTGCAAAATCTTCCCCATAACTTCATGCACTTTCTAGTACCGGATTGGACCTGTTTATGTCTCCAGAACTGCTTTAATTCTACATGGCATAGATTTAACAAGGTGCTGAAAAGATTCCTTAGAGGTTTTGGTCCATATTGGCATGATAGGAGATTTGTCAGCTCCGTGATGCAAATTTCCCGTTCCACCCCATCAAATCTCCCCATATGTTTTCCCCCATGCTCTTCTGTCTTGCCTATTGTATTTTGTGTAAGACATCGGTTCTAGTGTGTTTTGCTTGCGTGCTTGTCCTGTGCTGCAATTTTTTTTTTTTTTTTGTGTGCTCATGTTCATCTGCCTCCATTTTTGACTGCAACACCCACATCTCAAAAACCAATGTATAAGAAAGCCCTCTTTCCCAGTAATCTGTTACACTCCAGCTTTTATACAGAAATGTGAAAAGTGGTACCAAAAGTAGTTGGATTCGTATTTACATAATTTGTTTACGGTTTAGATTAAACTTTATTTTGCAGTCTTGTTACTGGAATATCAGGGATATATATGTGATAATGTCATTATGTCAGGCATCCAAGGCCTCAGTTGAATGTTGCAGCCATGTTGATTGGCAGGAGGCTGCATAATGCCACTATGACAGTGAATGAGTAGAGGTACAGGTACATCTTTGACAGCTCCCACATCCAGGTGCTACAAGCCAGGCTCTGTGGCAATAGTTACATCTCATGCAGGGGCATATCTGGCCATTCTGCCTGACCACATCATGAATTTTGTCTCCTCTGTGGGAGGAAGGATGCCAGCCTGAGCCAAGCTAATTGAGCCGCCCGAGTCTTGCATGACTGCAACCCATCTCTGATATTCCTCCAGACCTCCTCCTTCAGTCGAGATCTGGTGCCTGATGGCGAACGCAGTCTGAATCACTCCCAACAAGTATTATATAAAATATACAGAAATATTCTTTACTTGCGTCTATCTCCCTCAAACTAAATGATGAATTTCTTTTAAACACACTGTACACCGTGATCCTTTCAAACCCAAAGTTAGGCCATCAACCTTATACAACTCAGGTATTAGTCACTGTAGAAACAAAACTTTATTTCAGAACAGACTAAATGATACTTTTGCATTCAGACTCCCTGAGAGTTACATTCAGCCTATCTGTCAAGTTTAAAACCAATTTCTCTTCCATCGTGTACTTACTGAGTCAGATAATAATCCTAATACCCTGAAATCATTCATATTCATCCCAGGTGGACATCAGAATGCTTAAGAGGGTGCTTTAATTTAAAAATTATTATAATATCTTCCAGCTCAATTAATTATACATATTGCACCCTTAACCTTTATTTACTTTTGTCTTTCCTCTTTCTGATTAAGAACGAGAGCCATGCCACTGATCGTCTCCACATCACTTCCTCTGTCCACAGTTCATTGTGTCATCGACACAGCACCGGCAGGAGTCTGGAGTTGAGAATGATGAGCATTGCTCCCGCTGAGAAAGGGCAGGTAATTTTATCATCGTCTCCAGCCCCAGCAGTAAGGGTTTCCGACAGCTCTGACTAATCAGAACATGGGATCTCAGGCTCAATCATCGCTGTCAGGGGCTGTAATTAGCAAAGCCTCGTCTTAATTAAAACTTCAGCTCATAATTTGGAGTCATTGTTTACCTTGCAGGGGCTGCGTGCGCTGATATGTATGTCATTGCCCGCCTTTGTGGCTTTTCCTCATCTGGCGTGGCTCCGGGCCTCTCTCATCACTTTCCTCCTCTTTTATTTATGTTTGGCCTGTCAGAGGAGGAGGAGGAGAGCGCTTGAGGGGAACCACCAGCTCCACCAATTACTCTGTGTTTGCTGATTTTCTTAGACGAGTCAATAACACATTGCCACAATAGCAGGACCTTCCTGGGGGGTAGGTGCCGAGAGAAATGAGGGGGTCATTACTTCAGATATGGATCAGACCAGCCACTCAAAGTGTACGTGAAGGAGAGGAAGCAAAGAGTTATTTCACTTTGTACAATCCCCATTTCAGAGTTTATTCGCAGTGCTCTTGAAAAGCAATGGCCTTTACTTTTATTGCCATAGTAATCTTTAAAGTCGATAGACAGGTTGTTAAAAAACATCTGTCTTTTACTTTTGTTGACCGAATGGATTTCTCTTAAAAATGTGCATGTCACTGTTGTTTCATTGGATTGTAACATGTAAACTAGAGCATTTGTAGACAAATATTAAGATGCCCTGAAAAAGCCCAGCCAGAAAGTATGAAGTTTAAAAGCTTAAAGTTTGAAGGTTATCATTTTGAAATAGTTTAAGTTTTAGTAGTTTTAAAAGCCAAGATGGATGGATGGATGAGTGATGGTCAAAATTACTGGCACCACTGGTAAATATGATCAAAGATGGCTGTGAAAAAAATCTACATTATTTATCCTTTTGATCTATCATTCCAAAAATTTGCAAAAATCTAACTATCATTAAAGTAAAAGAATTGGGGGGATCACATTATGAAATAAATGCTTTGCTCTAAAACATGCTGGCCATAACAGATTATATAGTAAGTTCTACATTCATTTTGAATGTAATTACCAAAGTATTTAATTAGCTTATATGTAAAGAGTTAGATTATGCTTTAGTAACAGCTCATTAACAGTAAATAGTTTTAGATTAGGTCATGAAAAAACTGGAAAATGTCATTAAATAAGTGCTTTAACCCAGCCTTTATTGGACATTAATTGCTTTAATATATATATATATATATATATACCGATAAGATGTCTTAATGCAGCACTAGGTAACTTTTCAACCTTCATAATATATTTTCAAGACTCTTGTGATGATACATCGACTTACAATAGGTTGAATGACACATCTGCCATAGCCTGATGGAGTCTGTAT
This sequence comes from Pseudorasbora parva, assembly GCF_024679245.1. Classification (NCBI taxonomy): domain Eukaryota; kingdom Metazoa; phylum Chordata; class Actinopteri; order Cypriniformes; family Gobionidae; genus Pseudorasbora; species Pseudorasbora parva. The sequence goes on from NC_090178.1 coordinate 47,852,387, forward strand.
CGTATTTAATCGTACTTTTAAACTTCAGGTTTCGGGTAGTAACCCGAGAACAAATTCGACTGCTTTATGGCATATACGTCACTTCCACCCCCACTTCCTTACATACACAAGTTATTTGGCCCGCCCTGCACCACGAATCGTTCATAAACGACACATCACTAGTGTTAACTTGGCCTCCAAATTCCCCAGTAATTCGTTGATAGATTAAACATTCACCGTATCCGGTCAGCAAAACTCCGAACACATCTTCCCTTTTTGAAGAATGACTTCAGTGCTGTTCTTTGTTCTTTTCTCAGAGAAAAGCTTAACTCCAAGTCTTCCAGAGTCGCGGTCAAAGCTGGTTCGAAAGACCGCCGTTCACCAGTTTCTGTGTTTACTAGAAGCACGCAAACGCAACTCGGCCATCGTCATTATGGCCCCGCCCACCCACTCTATACACGATGTGATTGGTCCGGCAAGAGTTAGGGGAATACAGCTCAGGAGGGTATTGAGAGTTCCTAGACGACACTCGCGGGCAGATTAGATTTGCTGCCGCTAGGGTGCGTCTGGATTTCTAGGCTAGGTCAGGGCTGTTTCGGGAGCAAAAGGTTGACCAACATAATATTGGGTCATTGAGAGTTGGTGTGTGGTTAGTCTGCTGTGTGTGTGTGTGCACTTGGATGGGTGAAATGCAGAGCACAAATTCAGTCTGGGACACCATACTTGGCTACGTCACTTTCACTTTTTAAATATATTCCGCTAACACGTTTTGCATCCAAAAGTGTAAACACTTCCTCCAATTACAAAAGATCCATAAACTGTAGTGTGTGTTTCTGCCATTTGCAAACATACTATTAGGCTTCTTTTTGTTATTTAAAGACAGACATGTTTTTTTTTGTAAACTACTGTTTAATAATAATAATAATAATAATAATAATAATAATAATAATAATAATAATAAATGTTTCCCTACTGTTCCGAAACCAATTTCAAACCATCATTTGTGTGTAATGTTACACCCCTAGCATTCATCCTTCTTCGTAACACAAAACAACTTTATTTGAAATGATTAATGAAATGCGTAAAATTAGATTAATGCCTACAGTTAAGACTAGGGATCAATTAAATTTGATAGTCAATTAACAAAACTATGCAAGCACTTCACAACGCATGCGGATATGTTGAAGAGAAAAAAAACCTCCCAGTGCATTCAGTTACGACAGCCACCTATTGGAGGCCAATGAAGTTGTTTTTTCTTTTAATAGCAGTGGATCCCTAGCTTGCACGATGCCTTTAGCTGGGTAATTTATGGCTTATGCAGGGCAAACTGTACCGCGGCGCTGCTGATCATTATTCATCTCGGCACAAGTTCTCAAACGCGTCCCGACAGACTGCAGATACAGACACAGGCCAGTTGCTTTTGCTGAGCTTTCAACTTAACAGTAGCAAAGCACAGAGATTAATCCTGTGAAAACAAAGATTTTTGGAAATTAAATGACAAGATGCAATTTTCCACCCCGCTGGCCTGCTGCACGGGTGCCGGACGCAGACAGCTCAGCTGATGGGCCGCGTGTGTGCAAACTCACTCTGATTTACAAGAGAGGGTGAAATATATACGTTTATAACAACACACCACACGGCTTCAATCTGTAATGCAAGGCCTGACTGTATTTTAGTTTTACTGTACTTTGTTGTTTGGAGATGTGAGTGATGGTTGAGGTTGATGAAAGTTTTTCATCTAATGCTCACTTAGAACATGATGGACTTCCCTGAACTTATGCATGACACGGGCCTCAGGCGGTGGTTCGACATATCTTAAGAAGCCTTTAAAAAAATACCGTCCCAGCATTTTATAAATACCACACCTTATGATAAATTTATGGACATTACAAACCATGCATGCACTTAAGCCTTCGTACAATATTGAAATAATCTAGGTTATTTTTGGACATCTAGTCACTCTGAATATGCTGAATATTGGCGTTATACTAAGTGCGAGATTGCTGACTGCTGGGGTTTTAAAGTTGCCCAAATGTGATAACTAAGTGAAAGTTGTGTTCTGTCATCATAAGCCCATGGTCCTTCACCACTGAGTGACGTGACTTGTCAGTCCATGTCAAGCTTGCTTGATTCAGTATTGTACTTCAAATATCTGCTTGATTACAATGCTTCCTGGTTTTCCACATTGTTCTCTTCCAATCTTTAGAGGACACTTGAGCAACTATGGGGAAGGCATGATGATTAGGCTGCACACACTCGTATATGAACCTCCTGCATGGATCTGATGTCTGGCTCATTCAATAATGTGTTTCTGAAAGCACTCTAACACATTATTACAGTAAGCCTTTGATCTCTTCAGTCCTAATCTTGTGTAGGAATATATTTGACTTTTCAATTTAATCATTATTCTTCCAGTTTAAACACTGCCTTACTTACATAATGAATAATTTAATAATTTAATTTATGACTTGTACACGACTTTGTAATGCTAGTGCAAGATTGGCTTAGAGACTGATTCCTATTCCAGTGTTTCCCCATTCACTATCTATGAAGGTTTAATATGCCCTCACCACACTTTGGGCTTTAAGACATGAAGGCACAATTTCCCTTTCAAAACAAGATTGTGCTAAACACTTCATAAAGTCAAAAACTGGGCAAAAGATGTACATAGTGTATTCCATCCAAGTCAGCTTGCATATTAAATCTTGGCCTAGCTGGTGATTTTTGCATACTACCTTACACTGAGCACAAACTAGCAGTGTTAGTAAAAACAAATGCAACATATTTCATATGCAATAAGTGTGCTATTAAGTATAGTTTATCATTTTATATGCCGTTGCCTGCTAGATATGTCCTGAGGAAATGCCTCTGGTAAGAAGAGGTCAAAGGAGTGTAAACCGTCACTGCAAATTTAATCATTCTCAGCAGTTTGCTGAGCTACACGGCAACTTAATTAAAAGAACACATTCAGATCCTCAGAAGAAAAACGTGTGTGCAGAATCGATCGTCTTACAAGGGCAGTGCTAGGGCTTACAAAGACATCGCCCTAATAAAAACCTGACTAAATGGGGAAAGCAGAAAGCTTGAAATGGCGAGACATATCGATGGCGTATTGATGACCTGGGTTATGAGGTCACAGTGATTGCTCTGGGAAGACAGAGCTAAAGGTTAAACTATCCTTATTAATTGCTCCATCAGGGCATTTATCAATGGTCACGGCTACCTTGAGCCGTGTAAATAAAGGTGTTGATGTGGACGTCTGAAGCCATGATGTCGGTGGGAACAGCTTTTGTTTGTCGGCACTCTGCAGCTGAAAGGTCCATGAATATCCCAGAAGGCAGAGAGAGGCAACAGCCGTTAGAAACCTCTGCAGATTTGGTTCCCCATGAATAATATCACAGTGGGACTTTGCAATAGCACAAGTAATGCATTTGCACATAAATGCCCCTCTCTTATGAGAACCCTTACACAACCCAGCAAGTGTATGGCACCCTGAGTCTGTTTACTTCCAGAGATAGACGACCACCCACAGCCACTGAACGTGGCTTTTTATGTATATATAAAAAAATACACAATGATTCATCTATAATATCGCCATGGAAACAAATAGAGCAGAAAGAGATAGGGGCAATGAGAAATTTCTGCTAGAGCATGACCTTCAATTTATACACGCATAAAGATAATGGGGATTGAGGTGTGTGTGTGTGTGTCTGTGGGTGTGTGTTCGATGATTTATTGCAGGATCGTTAAGTTGCTCTGCCGTTCACTGGTCACCTGCATGGAGAGCTCAAAGGGAAGATGATGCAAAACACTATCTAGTGTAAAATCACTCGAAATACTCTAGGTTGTATTAAATAAGCAATAGTAAAACAGGCAGCTAACTGTGTAACAGCTTCATTTCAAGAATGGCCTGCTTTTAGCCAACATTTTACACTACTACACTTATTATTATATGGACAATATTTTGTCAAACGGCTAACAGAATTATAAGAAACAGATTTCTTCATCATTCAATATATTTTAAAAGGAATTGTAATTTTATCATCTTGTTTTGATTAATATGATATTCTAATATCAATCTGATTACAGCAAATTGCAACAAGTCTCTCACACCAGCCACCGAGCGAACACACAGAGTAACGTTATAACATAGCTTTCAACACACTCAAATGTATTGAGTGTGATTGTTTAATCATGTAAAAGTGTTGCGTATCCCCACGTACTCAGCAAAAAGAGCGGAAGCGGCGACTGCAGAGCAAGCAGAATAAACGCTCAAAGATTGTGTTTCCTGCAGGTCTCTCTCATTAGCATTCACCATAGACAGTAAAAGAAATGGACACAGTGACCCCATAGACTTCAACGGCAAAACATGAAGTCAATTAGAGGCACTCACTTCCTGATGGCTGAGCGAACTGCGCAGACTCAGACTGAGCTCGACGACGTAGATGTGACGTGAGCCTCCTGTCTGACAGCTGTAGGTCTTCTAGTAGTTGTGGAAAGTGAAATCTCAATCAAATTGTTTAAATGTTTTGAAAACTTTAAACATTTTTAAAATGTTTTTAAACTTTATCAGACTTTATGTCTCCATGTCCCCCCGACTGCCTCATAGACAGTTAAAGATTGCCTGCGAGCCTCTCCTCCTGTCTATACGGTAATTTCTCTACTGTGCGACAGTCGCGTTGGTTATGATGCAATCGTGAGCCTATTTTTACAAAAACAGCTTCAACGGGGCGATAGTGTAAGATACAAGGTAATGGAGCCTTTTATACCACGTTGCATTTGAACTGTCCTATGAATACTTCGACCTTGTCTAACATATCCAGTGACATTAGATATAGTCTCCACCACCATACTGTTGCTGCGATCACGGAGAGGCGCGTGGTCAGAAGACGGGCGCTTCATGGCAAGCGCGGTAAAAATCTCCCGTTAAACCTTACCTTTAAAACTGACCCACACCACCACACCTGTCTCTAACTTTACCCTTAAACTGACCCACACCACCACACCTGTCCCTAACTCTACCCTTAAACTGACCCATACCACCACACCTGTCCCTAACTTTACCCTTAAACTGACCCACACCACCACACCTGTCCCTAACTCTACCCTTAAACTGACCCACACCACCACACCTGTCCCTAACTCTACCCTTAAACTGACCCACACCACCACACCTGTCCCTAACTTTACCCTTAAACTGACCCACACCACCACACCTGACCCTAACTCTACCCTTAAACTGACCCACACCACCACACCTGTCCCTAACTCTACCCTTAAACTGACCCACACCACCACACCTGTCCCTAACTCTACCCTTAAACTGACCCACACCACCACACCTGTCCCTAACTCTACCCTTAAACTGACCCACACCACCACACCTGTCCCTAACTTTACCCTTAAACTGACCCACACCACCACACCTGTCCCTAACTTTACCCTTAAACTGACCCAAACCACCACACCTGTCCCTAACTTTACCCTTAAACTGACCCACACCACCACACCTGTCCCTAACTTTACCCTTAAACTGACCCACACCACCACACCTGTCCCTAACTCTACCCTTAAACTGACCCACACCACCACACCTGTCCCTAACTCTACCCTTAAACTGACCCACACCACCACACCTGTCCCTAACCCTACCCTTAAACTGACCCACACCACCACACCTGTCCCTAACTCTACCCTTAAACTGACCCACACCACCACACCTGTCCCTAACCCTACCCTTAAACTGACCCACACCACCACACCTGTCCCTAACTCTACCCTTAAACTGACCCACGCCACCACACCTGTCCCTAACCCTACCCTTAAACTGTACCACACCACCACACCTGTCCCTAACCCTACCCTTAAACTGACCCACACCACCACACCTGTCCCTAACTCTACCCTTAAACTGACCCACGCCACCACACCTGTCCCTAACCCTACCCTTAAACTGACCCACACCACCACACCTGTCCCTAACTCTACCCTTAAACTGACCCACACCACCACACCTGTCCCTAACCCTACCCTTAAACTGACCCACACCACCACACCTGTCCCTAACTCTACCCTTAAACTGACCCACACCACCACACCTGTCCCTAACCCTACCCTTAAACTGACCCACACCACCACACCTGTCCCTAACTCTACCCTTAAACTGACCCACGCCACCACACCTGTCCCTAACCCTACCCTTAAACTGACCCACACCACCACACCTGTCCCTTAACTCTACCCTTTAACTGACCCACACCACCACACCTGTCCCTAACCCTACCCTTAAACTGACCCACTCCACCACACCTGTCCCTAACCCTACCCTTAAACTGACCCACTCCACCACACCTGTCCCTAACCCTACCCTTAAACTGACCCACTCCACCACACCTGTCCCTAACCCTACCCTTAAACTGACCCACACCACCACACCTGACCCTAACTCTACCCTTAAACTGACCCACACCACCACACCTGTCCCTAACTCTACCCTTAAACTGACCCACACCACCACACCTGTCCCTAACTCTACCCTTAAACTGACCCACACCACCACACCTGTCCCTAACTCTACCCTTAAACTGACCCACACCACCACACCTGTCCCTAACTCTACCCTTAAACTTACCCACACCACCACACCTGTCCCTAACTCTACCCGACTTATCCCATCTCAATATCAGCAAAAGTGTTTTACAAAACAATATGACCACAATAAGTACATTGTACTTATTTTTGATTTAAGTAAATTTTTTAAGTACATGAATTAAGGCCACATAATATAAAATGTGACCGTTGTGCTATTTACATGCAGAAATTACTTTTTGTGTGCATATGATACGCACTGGGTCGGATTAGTGCTGTGGGTTTGTATTACACACCACAAACGTGCATATCATATGCATGCAAAACCTAATTTTTTTGTGTATAAATTGTACAGCAAACATACATTTGTGCTATTGATAAGCACTTTCATGAGAGTACCATGTATATGGAGTCGTTGAGCTTGAATATTTAATGTATGATTGTCCAGTGCATTGATGACTACTGTATATATTGCAAATATTTTGTTTTATTATAGTAGATGTTTCAGTGACAATTATGTATGGCGGAATGGATACTGGATAGTATTTTTGGATTTGGAAATGTGTGTGTTTTGTGGCCATCAGCCAATCAGCATTGACTCCAGAGTGATTAGTCACATGGCATTTACAGCTAGGTGGCTCGAAAACCTTTATGGTCCCACAAGGCAGAATTATTTCTCTCCAGGTATTATAGAGCTCATTGATTTAAAAAAAATCGGTCACAATATGCAGCTAATTTTGAATGGCTGTCAATGGAAAAACATGCTTTATGCAAAATGTAATATCTGCATCTACCAGCGGATGTAAACTGCCTGCACTAACCAGCCAAACCCTGACCTTCTGGGTAGGAATTAATTATGCTCCTTGGGCCTTATTTATAAAACACAAACAGGACCAATTCCTGTGTAAATTATTCAGATATCCATTTCTATATAACTGAACATATCAATAAAGGTAAAGATGGTTTTCCACAGACATTCATCCTGCTTGTGTTTCATGAATGAGGCCATCCTGAGCTCTTCATGTTGTTCCACTAGCACTAAAAAGCTTCCTGTCATTGTTATTTCACTTCACTTCCCTAAATGGAGAAAGTGCAAAATGCACTTTATCCCAATCCAAATCATTTGAACACATGACATGTTGTAATTTGGACTTCCAAACTCCCAGGGGCAATTACAGTATCTCAACACATCAACACAAGCCAAAATTTGACCTTGAGGTAGCGATGGCCTCTATACTGTACACTCAATGTCATATATTGGTTTCACAGTCCATTAGTTAATAATCGCTCTGCGTTTGAGTCGAGACCTATTTGTTTGACACCTCCTCCCTTCAAACCTCCTGTAACCTTTATTTCCTTTAACCTCTCCTTCACTATTATCAGCTTATTTCACTCTGTATTCTGCTACTGAACACATGCAGGTCCTTGACTATTTTCCTCGGGAATATTACGTTTTCAGATTCAGAGCCCATTTCTCTCAAGGACGAGGCGCAGTGAGTCTGCCGCCGGCTCCGAGCCCTCCCCTCTCTGCAGTTCGTGTTTGCTGCTTTACTCAATCTTGTGTTTGATTGTCAACAGCAGCAGGTCTATTCTCCATTCTCAGATGTACGATATCAAAAACAACAGTCTGTACTCATTCATATGCTTAGTCTGCCACCATTTTGTTAGCCAAGTGCTACAAATGTGAAAAGAATATCAAAAAGACAGCAGAGTTTTTCAGTAGTGCTTTGTTCTGGGCAGATTTGAATTTAGACACGTACCTTTTAATGCACCAATAATATTTGTATTATTGTATTTATTAGATAACAATAAAACTCCATTTCAATGGCTTGCTTGTGTTGCATATCATTATTATTATATTATTATTTGTTTTGTGAGCAATGTGAACATTTTGAACATTTGACTAATTTTATTTTGTAGTAGAAACATGATTCCAAAAAAGTTGGGAACTGTCCAAATTTAGAATAAAACAGAATGCAATGATGTGGAAGTTTCAAATTATTATTATTTTTTAAATTGAGAATACAACATAGATCACAAATCAAATGTTTAAACTGAGAAAATGTATCATTTTAAGGAAAAAAAATGTTGATTTTAAATTTTATGGCATCAAACCATTTAAAAAAAGTTGGTAAAAGGCCATGTTTGCCATTGTGTGGCATCCCCTCTTCTTTTTATAACAGTCTGCAAATGTCTGGGGACTGAGCGGAGACAAGTTGCTCAAGTTTAGGATTAGGAATGTTGTCCCATTCTTGTCACATACATGCTTCTAGTTGATCAACTGTCTTAGGTCTTCTTTGTAGCATCTTCCCCTTTATGATGCGCCAAATGTTTTCTATGGGTGAAAGATCTGGGCCCGTATTTATCAAGCTTCTCAAAGGGCTATTTTAGTCTTAAGTGCTGAGAATTCATGAAATTTACTCCTACTTTCAAACTTAAGTATAAAAGAAAGTTATCAAATATCTTAAAGCTAAGAATCACTCTTACTCTCCCAGTTATTTAAGACAGATCGAGAGTTCTCTCAAGTGGTTAGGAGTTGCCAGTAGGGGCTTGTGATGGCGCTGAGGAGACAGAGACGTGCGCAAATCTTTCAAGAGAGGGAGAATGTGTTCGAAATGTTTGACAACGAGCAGTTAATCAAATGGTATCATTTGGACAGAGCAGGCATTATCTTTTTCAGCGCTGCACTCTAAAAATGGCTGGGTTAAAAACAACCCAATTGGCAACCCAGCGCTGGGTAAATATTGGACAGAACACAAGCTGGGTTAAATTAACCAAGTGGCATTTTAAAACAGCAGGCTGGGCTGTTGAGAAACCCCAAAATGTAGTCAATTTTTTAATTAATTATTTCAATTTGCTATTCTGAGTTATTCTTGCTGGGTTGTTCTTAAAAAATCTCCTGTGCATTAGCCTACTGTAAAACTATAGACAATCATGAAAGAACAAATCAAGAATGCATGTTTAGACTGTTAAAACAATATTTTTTATTGCTTGACAAATGGTACAATACACAAATGTGTTAAAATTGCCAACAATGACAACTACAAACCTAATATATTCTGTCAATTTATTCACGTTTAAATCAAACTTTTATTTTGACGGGTTGCCATGACTTGAGTCTGTGTTCATGATATGACATGCGCCCCCGTCATTCACACAGAGACGCAAAACATGGAAGAGTAATAATTAAATAGTATTTAATATACACAGACACTCGTATATATTCGGCTACAGTCTGGAGCCCTGCGTGATGCGACTGAACGCAGCTGCAGGACCGAATATAGTCTACTTATGAGTCGATGCTATACAGATACTATCGTCACATTTTTAACATTTCAGTATGTACTTGGTACCGGTACTTGTAACATCCCTACATACAACCATGTTTAATTTTCATAAGGGGATCATGGTTCTTTGTAATCACAAACTGTATTATCGTCTCACATGCCTACCCTAAACTAACACGAGTCAGTACATTGCATCGGATTCTGAGGTAAAACTTTTGTTGTCTTAACTTCATGTAAGTTAAGCTTAAGAATTGTCGCCGCAAGGAAGAAAAAAAACCTTTAACTATGCTAATTAAAATGATTATTAATGAAAATATATAAACTTATCTTATAACATCTGCAACCAGTGGCTTTGCCTTTTGCATTGTCCTTTCAAAATGACAGTTTGGGAGCGAATTTAAACGAATCAAGGCGGGAAGCACGTGATCAATGGTGGGTAAAATGTGATCAATTAAACCAACAAAAATTACCCAACAGTCTTAACCCAGCATTTTGGGTTAAAAAATAACCCAGTATTATTTAGAGTGTGGTTACTGTTGGGCTTTATACATTTTTTAAAATGCTGTTCAACTAATTCAGCAAACAGTAGCGATCACTTCTTCCTCCTGCCAGTTCAGTTTTCTTTTGGAATCCATGGTGGCTGATTATATATATATATATATATATATATATATATATATATATATATATATATATATATATATATATATATATATAAAATCTAGGCTATAGGTCAGTTAACAGCACACCAGTTAAAATTTTTTAATTAAGACATGGTGGAAAACATGATTATCTTTCATTTCAAATGTGTCCATTATAATGTATTGTCTTGAAAATTATTGATTGTCAAATGTGTGTTGAATGTAAACTCCTCTTATGAATTTCACGATTCAATGTGAATTTATCTGAGAATATTCTTAAATAAGGACATCTATTCAGTGATTGGTTCATGCCTATGACATCATCCAAAATCCCATTTGTGGCACAGCAAAGTGTCGTGAATCGACTCTAAGACTGGCACTTAAGATTTAAGTCCTACACTTTACTTAAAGTATGATTGGGACGCTTGATAACTAACTTTTAAGCGCAGCTTTGAGCCAATAATATTTTTACCCTTAAGTCAATTCTTAGCGTTCCTTAGTGTTCTTGTGAGTAATTCTAAGATGTTTGATAAATATTGGCCCATGGCCCAGCAGTTTGGCAGTTTGAGACGTGATCCACACTGCTGAAATCACGTGACATTGGCGATCCAAAACATTGATCGATTCACTGATTCATGGCCATTTTAATCTTTATTTGAGGTTTGAAAACAAACACGGAAGAGAAGACTGATGTTGAATAAAAGTGTAGTTTTTGTTGTTTTTGGACCAAAATGTATTTTCGATGCTTCAAGATATTCTAATCAACCAACTGATGTCTCATATGGACTACTTTGATGATGTTTTTATTAGCTTTCTGGACATGGACAGTAAAGTGGGCATTGACTGCATATGCTCTGGGACTAAATATATAATATCTTAAACTGTGTCTGAAGATGAATGGTCTTACGGGTGTGGAACGACATTAGGGTGAGTCATTAATTACATCAATTTCATGTTTGGGTGAACTAACCCTTTAAGATTAAGTCCTACACTTTACTTAAAGTATGATTGAGATGCTTGATAACTAAACTTTTAAGCACAGCTTTGAGCCAATATTTTTTTTTTTACTCGTAAGTCAATTCTTAGCGGTGTTCTTGTCAGTAATTCTTAGATGCTTAATAAATATGGGCCCTTGACTGCAGACTTCAGTACACGGATGCTTCTTCTATGCAGCCATGAAGTTGTAATTGCAGTATGTGGTCTGGCATTGTTATGTTGGAAAATGTAAGGTCTTCCCTGAAAGAGATGACATCTGGATTGGTGTATATGTTGTTCTAGAACTTGGGTATACCTTTTAGCTTATGAGTTGATGCCTTGAATTTTAAAATCAATTTATTTTTGTCCCTTAAAATGATACATTGTCTCTGTTTAAAAATGTGATATGTAATCTGTGTTGTGTTCTGAATTAAATATATATAAATGTGAAACTTTCCAAAAAACCACATTATTGCATTCTGTCTTTATTCACAATTTGTACAGTGTCCCAACACTGGTTGGGGAAATTTTTGGTTTTCATTTGGCTCACGTCCCTTTTCAGTTTCCCCAGGTAGTGCTCCTCCCCCGACATGGACCAACTCCTCAAACACCTCACGGAGGTGAGCATCCGCCAGCAGCAAATAATGGAACATATGGCCACCCGCCAAGGTGAAACCGAGCGGGAGCTCGCTGCTGCCCAACGAACTCCGCTACCTGACCTCAGGAAGTTCATGATGATGTGGTGCTTTATCTTCAAATGTTTGAGTAAGTGGGACCGGATCCTAGCGCCACTACTGACGGGAGAAGCACAGCGCGCCTATTTCGCCCTGACAGCCGAACAGAGAGAGTCTTATGAAGACCAGCGGTTCCCGGCCCGGCAGACGAACCCATGCCCACCGAGGGACCCCCCTCACTGGGACGGGCTGGCGGGCTGTGCTGTCCACACCGCGAATGCACCACGGGCGGAAGTCAAGATCAACGGCCGGACGTACCTCGCCCTTTTGGATTCCAGGAGTGCGGTCAGCTTAGTAAAGACCACCTTCTTCCCTCCGTGAACAGAAATGAAGGCAAAGTTGTCTGTCACCTGTGTTCACGGCGACACCAGAGAGTTACCCACCAGGCAAGTTACCATCACGGCTGCGCCCGGAGCCTGGCCGGTGGAAGTGGGAATTGTCAAGGAACTGCCCGTTCCGGTCCTCCTAGGAAGGGATTGGCCCGGTTTTGATCGCCTGCTCGCCGCGTCCAGCCAGCCCGTCAGCCCGGCCGAGAACCACCCAAAGCGGAAGTCGACCCAGAGGTCCCGACGGCGTCCCGTGTTACTGGACTCGGACAGCCCCAGAGACGGTGAGTACGGTCCCTGTGATGCTAATCTGTTGTTTGATCTCTACCAAAGGGTCTCTGGGGCTGGGGCTTTCGCCAAAGCGCAACACAAGGATGACCAGTTGAAGCACTGTTGGACCCAAGTGAGGGTGGTGGATGGAAAGGAGTTCCAGCCTGCGCCCCACCCAACTCCGCACTTCGTGGTCAACAATGGTCTCCTGTATTGCGACGCCCAGCGGAGGGGGGAGGAAAAATTACTGCTGGTGGTGCCCCGCACCAAGACCGAGGCCCTATTGGAAATCGCTCACAGACTGTTGGGGGAGTGTGACAAACGTCCCGAGCCTCAATCAGCGTCGCCCTGGAAACAGACCGATTGCACCTGCACCCGCTCATCACGGGCTGAGCGGTCACAGCTGGACCTCATCCGGCACCGGCCATATAAACGGCAGGGACGGACAGCAAGGTGAGAGATGTCTCCAGAAGACTCGGCTAACTCTTTTCTCTGCTATTCCCCCAGAGAGCAGCGTGTGACCGCCAGCCCACCACCCGGAGAGGTGAACACGGACCCACACTGCCCTGCACCCGGAACCCAGCACAGAGAGCGACCGCTGAGCACCACCTATTGCACTATTTTCACTCCAACACTCAATAAAATCCACCCTTCGGTGAATTCACCTGCACTATCGTGTCGTGTGCTTCTTCCCCCCGTTACATGTGTTGTTAACGTTTAAAAATTTTACATTTAAAAAAATCTGGTATTTGAACAGGTCTAATATGTATTCCAATGTAAAACCTACAAATAAGTAAGCAGTTATGATCTGCTATATGACTATTATTTATTAAAGAGCCATAAAGGCACTTAATGTGTAATGGCATTACAAATGAAAATTGTAATTTTTCCATCCACAAAATTACTCTAATTTGCCTCTTTGCATTGGAACTCTCTATTTGAACCTTAATTACTACCCTAATTGTAATATAAACAGTGTTGGGCAGTAGCGAGCTACAAGTAGCGACGCTACTAGCTTAACTAAATTTTTCAGTAGCTTGTCAGTAGCTCAGGTACTTTTAAAACAGTGTAGCTTTTCCAGTAGCTAACTACTTTATCCAGCAAGTAGCAGAGTAGTGCGACCAAAAGCTACATTCCGTTTTTTGGTTCTGAATCTGACGACGGATGAGGAGCCTGTAGATGAGCGCTGGGACGGACGCTCAATAATCCGCTCTATGCTGCTCCTGAGCTGCTCAGCAGTAAAACAACATTGTAAATAAACCAAAACTCAGCAGGCTACTTGCCTCACAGACATGATATATCATGTGTAGGCTATAGAAAGCTTAAAATGTCCACTTTGAAACAAAAAAATTCGAAATTAGAAAAAAAAATAGACAAGCAAAGTGCCTGTACCGTTCACGCGAGCAGCTCATGATACTCACAGCGGTTCTGTTCATAATGCTGCGCTCTATCACTGCATGTGCTTTGAGTTTAACCTGCATTTTAGATTAAAACTTACTAGGGTGACCATCTGTCCCGACCACCTGTCCCGACCACACGCTTTGCGTGTACCGTTCAGCATTTTCACCCCTTGTCCCGCACGTCGCATATTGAGAAAATGTCCCACATTTTCATCAGTCTGTTAGTTTTTAATTATCATATGTGTTCATAAAACTACTGGATAATTCGGTAAATTGGTTAAATCGTAATATATAATATAAATGAATATATAAAACTGTCAATGATCTATTTTCATGTTGATTTATATTTTATTTGTTCATTATTTATTTTGTTGGGTTTTAGCTGGACTCTAAGAGTCTAAACTCTTTCAGAAAATAGTTTATCTGCATGATGCCTGCTGCCTTTGGGCTCAGTGATGTTGAATTTAAATGATATGTAAAATAAAGACATGTTATGTTACATTGTGATATAATGGTGTTTTCTGGTAGGGACTAAAGAACAAAATATTTTTATCAGCTGAAAGGCAGAATACAAATGTTTTTATTAACTTGGACATTATATAATAATGATTTTAATGTCGGTAACATTTCTCACATTGTCCCACGCAAACTTAGTAATCGTCCCACATTTGGTTTGTTTGATGTTGGTAAACCTAATCTTTACTCCTGAATATTTAAAATAAGTAGCATACATTTTGTTCTTGCACTGATGTTAAATTAAATTTTAAATGTTAAATTTTTAGTCATGTTGACAGTAGGGCTGTACTAGAATAATCGAATATTCGTTCGGTGAGGTGGCATTCGATTTTCAGTTTTGAGATTCGAATATTCTTTTTTTTTTTTCAACTCGTGACTTCCGTCGCGGACTCATTCTCCATCATGCTTGAAATAATAATAATAAATTTAAAAAAACACTGCAACATGCTTTCAATAAAAGCATTGCACATTTTAAAGATTTAAATTAACAAAAAGTCAGAATAAGACAAAATAAATCCCTTATATAGAATAAAACTAATTGTAATAGATATTACATTTTGTGTCATTTTAAAAACAATTCATTTATTCTTATTCAACTGTTTATAAGCATGTTACCGTGTTCTTACATTTATAAATCACTGTGCGTTACTAATTTAATTTCTGTTTTGGGATTAATTTGTTTTAAAGAAAGGTTCGTTATTAATACCTTATTAAAGTTCTTGCCCTCAACAGACTTTGTGTTTTGTATCACTTGTGCACTGTCCGTTTTCGGAGCATAAACCTGCCCGTGTAATGCGTACCGGAAACTGTTCTATTTAAAGGATTATTAAATGTTTATTAATATTTAAAGAATGTGTGCCACCTGATCATATTGCACCAAATGCAACACTGCACTCCACTGGGTCTACCGCAACACATTTACGATGCCGAAGAGTGAAAAGTGAAGTCGTGAAAGATGATACAAATGCAAACCGACACTATTATTATATATTTAGCCCCACCCACCGAAGCTTCGAATATTCGATATTGATTGCCACCTAAGCTTCGAAGATCAAAAAATGGCATTCGAAACAGCCCTAGTTGACAGTCAGTTTGTGATATAGCCTATATTAGATTATTGTGTTTATTGTATTAATTATTTAAATGATTCTGACAGTTTTTGCCCTTGAAATGACTGGGAAAAAAGTGTCCCAATCAACCTGAATTCGCACTAAACTCTTTGAAATCAATTACATTGCATTAAATTGCTTGAAACGCCAAATAGTATAACATTAGTCATTAATTATTTAAAGTTATTTGTAAAAAAAAAAAAAAAAGAAAGAAAAAAAAAGTAGTTTCAATGTAGCTAGCTACTTTTTAATCGTAACTTGTAGTGTAGCTAGCTACTTTTTCAAAATGGTAGCTCGAATTTAACTTAACTACTTTAACTTACAAGTAGCTTGTAAAGCTACAGTTTCAGAGTAGCTTCCCCAACACTGAAATAATAAATAAATAATATCAATATTAGAAGAAAAATATTTTAAGTGGTCATTAATGGATTATAATTATTGCACAAATAGTATTTAGTACCAAAAGATCTCCTCGAAATATTCAATAAATATTACTAAAGTGAAATATAGTTTATTTAATACCATTTATTTAATTGAAAAATTGTTAAGGTGTACGTTCACATTTGACCATGATAGTAAGGAATACCTTAGGCCTAAATACAAGAAGAGCATAACATTACAATGTTGCATCTCCATCACTCTCTGTTTTAAAATGACACTATAAATGTGGTTGATGTAATAATCAATGCACACTATGCTTTACTGTTTACTAAAAATGCTTCAAATACCTGTATAGTGAAGCTGTTGTCAATACATTCAAATGTGTTGACAGCACTGGTTTGTTTAGAACTATTGAGAGTGCTGTGATCATGTGAGAAGAACGCATGTCACAACTCTGTTATTCAACAGCTCTGGTTTTAACTGTTAGGCCACACTAAGTGCGCCAAAACGCTTTTTATTGTTTGATTTTCGTATTAAAACTTTTTTTATAATGTAAGACAATTTTGATTTTCTATGCCAGAGTGAGACGGTGAGACAGAGCCTGAACATGTGTGTCTCACAACAAATGTGTGAGAG
This sequence comes from Pseudorasbora parva, assembly GCF_024679245.1. Classification (NCBI taxonomy): domain Eukaryota; kingdom Metazoa; phylum Chordata; class Actinopteri; order Cypriniformes; family Gobionidae; genus Pseudorasbora; species Pseudorasbora parva. Next base: position 47,869,229 of record NC_090178.1, read on the forward strand.
TTGGCAACGGTCGAATTCGAGTTCGGTGAGGCCATGGAGAAAGACTATCGGTTGGCCTCAAAGAGATTCTGGCAAACCGTTCGACGCCTCAGGAGGGGGAAGCAGTGCCCTACCAACACTGTCTACAGTGGAGATGGGCAGCTGTTGACCTCAACTGGGGATATTGCTGGACGGTGGAAGGAATACTTTCAAGGATCTCCTCAATCCCACCGACACATTTTCCTTTGAGGAAGCAGTGGCTGCGGAGGGAGACTCGTCCATCACCTGGGCTGAAGTCATCATGGTAGTTAATAAGCTCCTCTGTGGCAAGGCGCCCGGGGTGGATGAGATTCCCCCTGAGTACCGTAAGTCTCTGGATGTTGTGGGGCTGTCTTGGCTGACGTGCCTCTGCAGCATCGCGTGGCAGTTGGGGACAGTACCTATGGACTGGCAGCCCGGGGTGGTGGTCCCTCTTTTCAAGAAGGGGGGGTGGAGAATGTGTTCCAACTACAGGGGGATCACACTTCTCAGTCTCCATGTTGTTCTCCGGCAGGGCTGCCCTTTGTCACCGGTTCTGTTCATAATTTTTACGGACAGAATTTTTAGACGCAGCCAAGGGCTGGAGAGTGTCCGGTTTGGGGACCACACGATTTCGTTACTGCTCTTTGCAGATGATGTTGTGATGTTGGCAACCTCAGACCAAGACCTTCAGCATGCACTGGGATGGTTTGCAGCCAAGTGTAAAGCGGCTGGGATGAGAATCAGCACCTCCAAGTCCGAGGCCATGGTTCTCAGTCGGAAAAGGGTGGCTTGCTCACTTCAGGTTGGTGGAGAGTTCTCGTCTCAAGTGGAGGAGTTTAAGTATCTTTAGGTCTTGTTCACGAGTGAGGGAAAGATGGAACGGGAGATTGACAGATGGATCGGTGCAGCATCGGCAGTAATGCAGGCGATATACCGATCTGTCGTGGTGAAGAAGGAGCTGAGCCATAAGGCGAAGCTTTTGATTTACCGGTCAGTCTACGTTCCTACTCTCACCTATGGTCATGAGCTGTGGGTCATGACCGAAAGGACAAGATCCCGGATACAGGCGGCTGAAATGAGCATTCTTCGCAGGGTGGCTGGGCGCTCCCTTAGAGATAGGCTCGGGCATCTATTTCGGATGCCTCCTGGACGCCTTCCCAGGGAGGTGTTCCGGGCACGTCCCACCGGGAGGAGGCCCTGGGGAAGACCCAGGACACGCTGGAGGGATTATGTTTCCCGGCTGGCCTGGGAATGCCTCGGGGTCCCCCCGGAGGAGCTGGAGGAAGTGGCTAGAGAGAAGGACGTCTGGGTGTCTCTGCTTAGACTGTTGCCCCCGCGACCCAGCCCCGGATGGATGGATGGATGGATGGATGGATGGATGGATGGATGGATGGATGGATGGATGGATGGATGGATGGATGGATGGATGGATGGATGGATGGATGGATGGATGGATGGATGGATGGATGGATGGATGGATATTTTTATAAATCTCCCTCCCCATACATCACAATGTAGAAAGCATGCTGTCCGCTATGGATCAGCAAAACATCTCTTACAGTCTGTGTGGATATCTAGAGAAAGCAAATTAAGCCTACCTCAGTCAGTGTTGTCAGTGTAACCCAGTCTTCTGGTCGGGTTGCTGCTGGTTTTGACAGAAACCAGCAAGCAGTTTCTCTAGGCTTCTCATTAGAATTCTTATCTTCCCCTTCTAGAGCTGCAAGCAGAACTGTGTTGATGATTTCACCTGACAGAGGAGACAAAATACAACAGCTTTAAAGGATTATTTTTGACTCCCTGCATAAGTGCAATGTATAATTAATGTCCTAAAATACAAAAGTACATATATGAACTGCCATAGTGATTTGTTTGATTGTTTGTTTGTTTGTTTGTTTGTTTTTGCAGGATTGATGTTAAGTTTTGTTAGGCTAGTTTAGATGATTTTCTGTTATGTTCTGTTTATTAGGTAGGGTTATGGTGACAAGTGGAGCATGAGCTTGGTTTGAGCACAGGTAATATGTTAAATGTTTTATATTGCAATATTTCAAGATAAGAGCAAGTTAAGAATGTCTGCATATAACACATATCCAAGTTCTGCTTACTTCAACTTACAAATGTCTGATGTAACTGATTACCTCAAATATTTTAAGTTTTGCCAAATTCAGTGTAGGATTTCTGTTAATGCAAGCTAATGGTAGCCTAGATATAATGTGCAGCCAGGGCAGGGCGTCTATAGCAATTTTTTTTTTGGCTTACAAGCATGAAAAACCAAACTCTAGTCAGGCCAATCACATCGTGTATAGAGTTGGTGGGCGGGCTTAACATAATGACAGCATAGTTGCGGTGATTCCGTGAATCCACGTGCTACTTGAAAACTAAGAAGTTGGCGAACAGCGGTGTTGCGACTTTGGCCGCCACTCTGGAGGACTTGGAGTTAAGACCAAAGAACAGCAAAAAAGGAAGATGTGTTCGGAGATTTGCCGTCTGGATACGGCAAAAGTTTAATCTAACAACTAGCCCCGCTTCACCTTCTTCATGGCTCTGGTTGGTTGTAGCACTATCCTGTAATGCGTGCAGAGGGAATCTAAAAGACAACCGTTTATCCCGCCCCTCGGATTGAGCCCTGCCAATGGTGAGTTCCCAGCCCCAACATCTTGATGTGGGTCTGGCTTTTTAGGCTAAACTAATTGACAAAGGCTAAATAATCATTTAATATTATGAAATTAATTTCCAATATTAACCATATTTTGTACAGAGACAGTTTTCTTATCTTAACTCATTGCAAAAAAATCCAGCACCTAACTACAGGAGAAATTTATAGTGGAAATAAATAACAGTAAAATTAAATGCTAAAAATGTGAACAAAGGTAATCAGTAGTTCTGCCTGTATATAATGTGAAAGAAAAGAAGAAAAAAAACCTCCAGATTCAAGAACTTCTCTGTAGAGTTGTTCTGCTTTGTGCTTTTGACAGCAGAAAGGCATTATTACTGATTTATATTATATTATAATTTAAAAATGGCAGGGGGTAATGTCACCGCTCACCTCAGGATGTGGGCAGGGGACTGAAGCAGGAAGGAGCAAGTCATTAAGCATGTCAAATCAAATCAACCCTGAAAGGAGGCATTATGCTCCCTAATGGAGATTTAAACCTCCAGCCGTCAGCAATACGTGCAGCTATTTTACCTGGGCTCACCTGACTCCTTCCAGCCAATGAACATGTGGCGTTTCCAGCGTCTTTGTGCTGTTTCGCATTACTGGAGAACCCAAGCAAAGGCAATTAGGCTCTGCTCCAGTGCCCCACAACACCCTCAAACACACACATTTGTTTATTTAGTGTTTTTCAGTCTTGTAAATACCAACCCTCCTAGCGAAGAAGCATGCCTACAACCAATTTTTCTAAAAAGAAAACCATTTGGCATTTTGATTGATTTTACTTTGAACTGATGATTCAGGGAAGTGTGTTTTCTTGATAATCTTATTATAAACCTCAAATGCTCAGCATCCCTGAAGCATCCACTTCTAGACTGCATCTGTTTGCCGCTAGATCAAACTCCTCTTCTAAAAAACATGACGAGTCTTACTCTGCAGTGATTTGTTTGTGAATATGACATGTTAAAATGTCAATACGTTACAGAGAGCCAAGCAAGCATTGGTTTTAATGTGCCTGTGTTGTGGAGCTCATCAGAATGATAATCAAGCACGTGATTGGAACGACATTATGAGGCCATAACAAACTCTTCCTTAAGCCTCAGATAAGCATGACGGGTTTGATGAATCAAAGCGAGCTCATTACTTTGCATAACGTTGAAAACAGAACTTAAGTCAGTGTATGCATGTATTTATTGATTTGTTCTCCTCGCTTTGGCGAGTCCCTTATTCAAATCATCATCCACCTTCATTTGCCCTGGATTGAGGGTTAAGGCCAATGAAAGCTCTCTAATTATCACTCTGTGCCACACATCAATCATGTTTCCCACAGACCTTGCGAAGCAACTGTGATGGAGACGAGGAGAATCCATTTGACCTGTCCAAGAGTGAATTAATTATCCAATTACTCCTCTCCAACTGACTGTGCTGCCTTGATAACTTCAAAGCTGTTTACAACTGACTTTCTCCTCCAAGATAACAAAAGCTTGCTTCATAATCACCCAGCAGACTGGCCAACCCGCGTTAGATCTTCCTTGTGCTGTTTTAGGGTACTCTGGGCATCAAAGATGAAAGAAAAATGGTAGTAGTTCAGCCAAAAATGAACAGTCTGTCATCCTTTACTCACCGTAATGTGGTTTCAAAACACTTTTGGAACAGAAAAGGACATTAAGCATGACGTTCTGGTTGTTGTTTTCCATACGGTAAAAGTGAGTGGGGATTGCTGAACTAAAAAAACACACACAAAAAAAACCCCACAAATATTATACTGAGCAACTATGTCTCAAGAACCACTGTTGTCTATTAAATTAAATATTCACAATTATGTAAACAAAAAAAAACAAAAAAAAAAGACTTTTATGACCTAGTCCTAGATGTTTTGCTCATTCTGAATAAAACCAATGCAGAACAATTATCTGTAGGTCAATAATAGAAATAAGAAAAACATAAAAAAATAAAAATAAAAAATAAAATAAAAAATAAAAAACTATAACAGGATCATTTAGAAAATGAATGTGGCAAATATACTCAAAGCAAAACGATATATCTCCTAAAAGAAAACTCAGAATGTCTTGAAAATAGGTGAGTACATGTAACAACACCAAACTTTTTATTGACATCAGACCAGAGGTATGAATTTTATTCATATTTGTATATGCTTAAATGCTTTTAAATGCTTGCTGATTGCAGCTTTAATTATTATTATTATTATTATTAATACTGAAAGAGTTTGATGGTGTTGACACACTCAAGTCATGTGACTGTGGTGTAGTTTGTTTATAGCCTAAGTTTAGCTTTGTAATTCTGTATATAGGCTTCAAAATTCATCAAGTTGTGTTAATTTGTGAAGATCATCATGATGAACAAAACGTGTAAGTATCATTAACTTTTGTTGGTCACAGAGCTTATTTTCTGTAATACAAAAGCCAATTAGAAAAACCCAAGTGGGTTTTTATTGAGAGAAACAGGACAATGTAAACCTACAGGTTGGACAAAATAAAATGCATTTATGAATACATTTTTCCTTTATGATCCAAGAAAAAATACAGTGGGTTTAAAAACTCTGCACAGCCCTTGTAAAACAGCTGGTTTTGTGATAAAACAAAAAATGAAACCTATAAATCATATCGGAGCATTTTTCATGTTTAGTGTAAAACATTAAATAAAATGTTTGCAATGTCATTGAAAACCACATTTCAGAGAAGAAAAAAAATCCTGGATTAACTATCTTCATAAGTGTGGATAGTAGTGCTAAATTGCTTTAGTTTGAAATCACCATTATCGTCATTTGTGTTCTCCATGAAAGAAAACTTGGACTTATTTAGTTTGAATAAATTTTGCAGCCAGTGATAATGAAGAAAAAATACTGAATACTTAATACTGAAGAAAAAAAAGCAAAGTCTTAATTAACTCATAACTTGCGATGTATTATACACATTATAGAAATGCTATGCTGTATAGTTTAGAAATAATAGGATCTTTTATAAATAACTTTTATAAATAAGTGGGGGTGGGGATTGTTGGAATAAAACTGCTATAGGGTTTGAGCCTTCTTCCAACACTACTTGTTGTGATGCCCCTTTGATCCTTTCTGACTTCCTGCTGTGTGACCCATGACCTCCACACAGCCGAGAGTGTCAGACAGACACATCTTTCAGTCTTTCTTATGACATTTCTGCTCTGCACAACACATCTCTGTTTGTCTGTAAAAAAACAAAAAACATAAGGAGAAATACATTTTGTTTTATAAGGAACATAGTCAATATGCATTTTAACACAACAACAGATTATACAATGTCAGTTGATTGACCACATCTGTCAAGCTCCAAAAATATGCCAAAAGGGAAAAAGCCTCTAATGTAAATGGGCCATATGATGAGATTTCTTGTTTTCCTTTCTCTTTAGTGTTTGTGCATGTATAAGATCTGCAGAGTTACATATCTCAAATTCTCAAACCCAAAGATATATTCTGTGTTAAAGTTAAGGCTCAGTCACACTTCATTCAAACACACCCCACAAATCCACATCAGTCTGTGGGGGCCGAGTATCATTACACCGCCCAAATGTATACGCAAAGAAAGAAGCCGTGACTTTTATTCCCGCTGTTATATCGTAACTACTTTGTTTGGCCTTCAAAGAGAGGACACAATAAAAAATTAAATAATACAAAAACAGTGGTTAAGCTTTATTTACAACACTGCTCCAGAAAAGTACAACCCAAATGAACCCAAATATTTGACTGTGTGCTTTAGGGCTGTAATCCCCATAGACATTAAAGGGTTAGTTCACCCAAAAATGAAATTTCTTTCATTAATGACTCACCCCAATGTCATTCCACACCCGTAAGACCTCTGTTCATCCTCGCAACACAGTTTAAGATATTTTAGATTTAGTCCGAGGCCTTTCTGTCCTTTGAATGTAAGTGAATGCCCACTTGCTGTCCACGTCCAGAAGGTAATGAAAACATCATCAAAGTAGTCCATATGTGACATCAGTTGGTTAGTTACACTCTTTTGAAGCGTTGACAATACATTTTGGTCCAAAAATAACAAAAGATACGAATTTATTCAGCATTGTGTTCTCTTCCGGGTTCCTCAAATAAAGAATCAAACGGTCATGAATCATGATTCGGATCGCGTGTCAAACTGGCAAATTGCTAAAATCATGTGACATTGGCAATATGAATCACGATCAATCTGCTGAATCATGACCGTTTGATTCTTTATTTGAGGTTTGAAAACAAACGCAAAAGAGAGGACAATGCTGAATAAAGTCGTATTTTTTGTTATTTTTGGACCAAAATGTATTGTCGACGCTTTCACATGTTTGGCCGTTCATGTATCCCCGGCTTGTGTTTATAACAATAAGCTTGCGGGATGTCTCTGGTAATCTCTAGTTACTTTGTTTTCAATAGATTTTAAATTAATAAAGTCAGCCAGAGGAGGAGGAGCTAAACCATACAATTAAGTAATTCAAACTACTTGGCATTGAGATTTCACAGTTTTGAATTGAATATATGGCATTATTTATGTAAATCATAACTAAATTTGATGAGACAAGAAATATTTTGCATTTCTACATATTAGGCAGACGAAAATAAGAGTGAATGTGTGCATATTTTAAAATATATATATTTTAAAGTTTTCTTCAATAGATCTGGAACTTTTACCATTTTTGTTTATTTTTCTTTAATTCCTTAAATCCTTTAATAATTAAATTATTTTAAATAAAGCAATAACATCAATACCCCTTCCCCAGACAAAAAAATAGATAAGAGAAAAAAGCATTGGTCCCCCCATTGGTTACGGCCTTGGTGTGCTGCACATTTTTCGGAGGACTGTTTCCAGAACCTGGGAGAGCACAAAGGCTAATCCTAATAAGTAGGGCAATTCCATCTTTGCAAGTTCAGTCTGGCGCTTCTGACTCACATACACAGCCTAAGTATGTTTTAATTTTTTAAGAATTTGCTACTGACTATTCAGGCGTGAGTTTTGAGCAGCATAGAGTAGTGCTTGTTTGTCGTTTCAGAGCACACCACGCTTTAGAACGATGAGCTTTGTAAAAATCGACACGCTTCAGAAAGGAGGGGTAGAGAGGAACAACAATAATGTACGGTATGTGTACAATACTTTTTTAAACCTAAAACCGCGTAAACACATTGCATTAAACCAAACAAAAAATAATGTTCTTTTAGAACTGTCATATGATTTTGATTTGACGTCAATTTTGATTGTTTTCAACATTGATAATTATAATCCATTATTAATAATTAAGCAACAATAATAACACAAAACCGAAATCAAGAAAAGCTGGAACATTTGTAAAATGCAATACAATCAAGAATATGTGATTTTTAAATTCTCTGTCAACTTTATTTAATGGAAGGTCCAAAGAAAATATTTTAAATGTTTTCCACTTAACAACTTAATTGTATTTTGTAAATAGAAACACATTTTGATCTTGATGTCTGTGACACACTCCAAATAATGTTATAACGTCACATCACCTTTACTTTTGATTACATTTTTCTAATTACACAGTTTGGGACTTAAGGATACTAACTTTTGCAATTTTGCAGATGGATTTTTTTGCCCAATATCACCTGACACAAGACAGATGCTCAACATTCCAGCGTTGTCCTTTCCAAACATTTTCATACTAAATTGGAAAAAATACTGCAACTCGGCAGTCTCTCTGCAAAGAACTGATGTTTCTCCGTGTGTAAAAGATTCAAGCGGCATTCCTTGAAGCAGCGAAGCACATGTGGCTATATTTAACAGAGTAGCATGATGGTTTGCAATGCTCTAAAGGCTCAAAGGTCATGCACATTCAACAGACGGTTCCTGCTTTGCCCTACATCTCTGTATTTCCTGAATCTTTCCACAGTATTATACGAAAACCTAAATTATTTGAAATTTTGCACTGAGAAATTCTCTCATGAGCCATTGTCCATCTTGAATTGCAAAGACTGATGTGCTCCTTTTACACTCAATGGCAATACCCTCACTTATTAAAAAAACAAACAAGTTTATATTTACAAAATGCATGCTGTAAATTGCTCAGTGAAAACACTGTCAATATTGGCATGTGTACTTTTGTCAGTTAAATAAAGTTGAAAGAGAAGTAACATTACAGATACTTGATGTTGTCCAAACTTTTTTTCTGTATTTGGCATAATGGCATTATACATGTCTTGCCTGTGACTTTTGAAAAGAGTCTATTACTGTTCACTTCAAGAGAACTCAATGCTGCCTCATAGCACTGAGGCTATGGGAACACTCCTTGCGTAACCAGTGTCTGAAGCATGTGTGAAAACACGGCAATTGACTGGCAGATGGGCAGCCCTATGAGGTCACAATGAGTGGTCATGAGGATTAAAGGGTGCCTGTCTTAGACGTCATCAGCCCATTGAGATCAGAGTGAGCTCTCACTTTACAGTTTTTCTCGATTGCTTAAACACATTTCTTGAAACTATGCCTCATATTCTCAAAACTATAAACACAAATCCATAACGTCTCACCCAGTTTCCCAAACAACCCTTTTTCAGGTCAAAATGAAGTTCTACAATCAAAACCATTCACTCTTGCTGAAAAACCAAACTTTGCCCTCAGACAAGACACACAAGCCCTCAAAATCACACACACTACATACAACATAGTCTAACACACTGGTGCAATAAATTCAAAACAACATTTCCAAAACTGGTAAGTTATGTTACTTGTGGTTCCCCTCCTCACAAACCTTTTCACATGATGAATAAAAGACACAACCAATGGATACATTGGCACATTTTTATTCATTCATTCATACTACACATTACCAAAAAAAAAACAAAAAAAAATGTATTCCACCTCAGCCTCCCATCTTTGGTCTGGGTCAGGCCAAAGAATCTCATCCGCATCACAGGCTATATTAGCCCTAGCCTGGCAGCGGGGGTAAAATCCTCTTGCATGCCTGATCCACCCCTGGCACGCATCTACTGACACATGGCCTGGACGAGGTGAACAAGCATTTACAGTTTTTCTCAATTGCTTAAACACATTTCTTGAAACTATGCCTCATATTCTCAAAACTATAAACACAAATCCATAACGTCTCACCCAGTTTCCCAAACAACCTATTTTCAGGTCAAAATGAAGCTCTACACTCAAAACCATTCACTCTTGCTGAAAAACCAAACTCTGCCCTCAGACAAGACACACAAGCCCTCAAAATCACACACACTACAACATAGTCTAACACACTGGTGCAATAAATTCAAAACAACATTTCCAAAACTTGTAAGTTATGTTACTTGTGGTTCCCCTCCTCACAAACCTTTTCACATGATGAACAAAAGACACAACCAATGGATACATTGGCACATTTTTATTCATTCATTCATACTACACAGTACAAAAAAAACAAAAACCAAAAAATGTATTCCGCCTCAGCCTCCCTTCTTTGGTCTGGGTCAGGCCAGAGAATCTCATCCACATCACAGGCTATATTAGCCCTAGCCTGGCAGCAGGGGTAAAATCCTCTTGCATGCCTGATCCACCCCTGGCACGCATCTACTGACACATGGCCTGGACGAGGTGAACAAGCATATAAGGTTCTCGATCATACACTTTCCTCTAGTGTTGTAGTCAAGACCACCTAAACCGAGACCAAGACAAGACCAAGACTTTGAAGGGCCGAGACCGAGTCAAGACCAAGACCAAGACAGGCCGAGACCGAGTCAAGACCAAGACCAGTGCATGTCCGCACACTTATGATAAAATGTGGAATATGCATATGATTAGCACTTCTCTCGTATGATCAACTAAACTGGCTCTAATTTCATCCGAGACTGCTTGTCTTCCTCCTCCTCCTCCTCCTCCTCCTCCTTCACCACATCCTCTTCCTCTCCCTCCTCCTTCACCATGTCCTCTCCCTCCTCCTTCACCATGTCCTCTTCCTCCTCCTTCGCCACGTCCTCTTCCTCTCCCTCCTCCTTCACCATGTCCTCTTCCTCCTCCTTCACCACCCACATCCTCTTCCTCTCCCTCCTTGACCTCTTCCTTCATTTCTTTGTGGATCCATTGTTCCAAAGCTCAAATGAACTGACTCTGGCACTTTTATGTAACTTGAAAGTTCTGATTGATGTGTGTTAAATTTTGACTCTTAGTGTTTTCACCTGGGTAATTGTGTGCTAATTGAGCTGAAACTATGCTGACTTGAGTGAACAATATTGAATGCTAGTGCTTTCTAAATGACCACATGGTCTAGGCAATGAGAAATTAAGGGATTTGTGTGTAGAGTTTTGCAGTGACAGTTTAACAAATCTGACTCATGTGTCAAAACAGGGAATAGTGTTTATAGCTTAGTGAAATGGGTGTGCTTTTTGATAAATGGCGTTATGGTTTTGAAATTGTAGTTCAAAAGCCTGGTTATAGTGTTTAAGCAATCGAGAAAAACTGTAAGGTTCTCGATCATACACTTTCCTCTAGTGTTGTAGTCAAGACCACCTAAACCGAGACCAAGACAAGACCAAGACTTTGAAGGGCCGAGACCGAGTCAAGACCAAGACCAAGACAGGCCGAGACCGAGTCAAGACCAAGACCCGTGCATGTCCCCACACTTATGATAAAATTTGGAATATGCATACGATTGGCACTTCTCTCGTATGATCAACTAAACTGGCTCTAATTTCATCCGAGACTGCTTGTCGTCTTCCTCCTCCTCCTCCTCCTCCTCCTCCTCCTCCTCCTCCTCCTCCTCCTCCTCCTCCACATCCTCTTCCTCTCCCTCCTCCTTCACCATGTCCTCTTCCTCCTCCTTCACCACATCCTCTTCCTCTCCCTCCTCCTTCACCACATCCTCTTCCTCTCCCTCCTCCTTCACCATGTCCTCTCCCTCCTCCTTCACCATGTCCTCTCCCTCCTCCTTCACCACATCCTCTTCCTCTTCCTCCTCCTTCACCACCCACATCCTCTTCCTCTCCCTCCTCGACCTCTTCCTTCATTTCTTTGTGGATCCATTGTTCCAAAGCTCAAATGAACTGACTCTGGCACTTTTATGTATCTTGAAAGTTCTGATTGATGTGTGTTCAATTTTGACTCTTAGTGTTTTCACCTGGGTAATTGTGTGCTAATTGAGCTGAAACTATGCTGACTTGAGTGAACAATATTGAATGCTAGTGCTTTCTAAATGACCACATGGTCTAGGCGATGAGAAATTAAGGGATTTGTGTGTAGAGTTTTGCAGTGACAGTTCAACAAATCTGACTCATGTGTCAAAACAGGGAATAGTGTTTATAGTTTAGTGAAATGGGTGTGCTTTTTGATAAATGGCGTTATGGTTTTGAAATTTTAGTTCAAAAGCCTGGTTATAGTGTTTAAGCAATCGAGAAAAACTGTATTATTTTCTTGAGAGATTAGAATTGACTCCTCTGTAACTTGCAGCTCATGCTCTGTGTTTGCTTGTGCAATGCTGCACTTTCGATCAGCTAAGGCAGCATAGGTGAATTTTATATGCTTCTCCTGCTGTATCACAGTGTATGGAGTGTCAGAACTGCCAAAAATGAGCAGTTTGTGTAGTAGCAGATCTGGCTGTGGGCTCTGCAGATGACTGGATTTGTCTAAGCTCCACTCAGCAATGCTGCGGGAGTATGGCATTCATTTTCCCCTATGGAGAAGTTTAGGAGCAGCTCTATTGCCCTTTCCAGTCTCTCATACTTGTATATTAGTACAAATACAGGTGTTGTTCATAGGGTTGTCAAGGGTTGCCAGATATAGCTGAAAGATGATGTGTAATGCCCCTTCTCACGTACCACTTCATCAGCTATTTTCTCCCTAGTGTGACGAATTCGGAGAAAACATGGGCAAATCCACTTCCCACTTTCTTACATGTTGCTTTTCCTTAATAAAAACAGGGATATACAGTTTCTTGCAAAAATATTCAGCCCCCTTGAACTTTTGTGACCTTTTGCCACATTTCAGGCTTCAAACATAATGATGTGAAACAGTAATTGTAATTGTGAAGAATCATCAACCAGTGGGACACAATCATGAAGTGGAACGAAATTTATTGGATATTTCAAACTTTTTTAACAAATCAAAGACTGAAAAATTGGGCGTGCAAAATTATCCGGCCCCTTAAAGTTAATACTTTGTTGCGCCACCTTTAGCTGCGATTACAGCTGTAAGTCGCTTCGGGTATGTCTCTGTCAGTTTTGCACATCGAGAGACAGTTTTGGCCATTCCTCCTGCAGAACAGCCCGAGCTCAGTGAGGTTGGATGGAGAGCGTTTGTGAAAAGCAGTTTTCAGTTCTTTCCACAGATTCTCGATTGGATTCAGGTCTGGACTTTGACTTGGCCATTCTAACACCTGGATATGGTTATTTTTGAGCCATTTTCAGAGCACCTTCTTCCACATGTTTTGTGTCTCCCAGATGGCTTGTGGCAAACTTTAAATTACACTTTTTTCTTCTTGCCACTCTTCCAGAAAGGCCAGATTTGTGCAGTACACGACTGATTGTTGTCCTATGGACAGAGTCTCCCACCTCAGCTGTAGATCTCTGCAGTTCCTCCAGAGTGATCATGGGCCTCTTGGCTGCATCTCTGATCAGTCTTCTCCTTGTATGAGCTGAAAGTTTAGAGGGACGGCCAGGTCTTCGTAGATTTGCAGTGGTCTGATACTCCTTCCATTTCAATATTATCGCTTGCACAGTGCTCCTTGGGATGTTTAAAGCTTGGGAAATCTTTTTGTATCCAAATCTGGTTTTAAACTTCTCCACAATATTATTTCAGACCTGCCTGGTGTGTTCCTTGTTCTTCATGATGCTCTCTGCCCTTTTTAACTGACCTCTGAGACAATCACAGTGCCGGTGCATTTATACAGAGACTTGATTACACACATGTGGATTCTATTTATCATCATCAGTCATTTAGGTCAACATTGGATCATTCAGAGATCCTCACTGAACTTCTGGAGAGATTTTGCTGCACTGAACGTAAAGGGGCCGAATAATTTCTCACGCCCAATTTTTCAGTTTTTGATTTGTTTGTTGTTTTCAAAGTTTGAAATATCCAATAAATTTCGTTCCACTTCATGATTGTGTCCCACTTGTTGTTGATTCTTCACAAAAAAATTACAGTTTCATATCATTATGTTTGAAGCCTGAAATGTGGCAAAAGGTTGAAAAGTTCAAGGGGGCCGAATATTTTCGCAAGGCACTGTAAGTGCATGCTTCTTTCATGTTCACATAGGTAAGGTTGCCAGACATAGCTGAAAGAAGATGGGCTATTCTGCATCACGTGTCTAACTTCATTAGCGGTTTTCTCCCCAGTGTTGCGAATTCGGAAGTAGTTACAACATACTCTTACTGTTGTGCAATGGCTGGCATCGGTAAGGAAAGATGGGCAATTCCGCTTCTCACATCGCACTTTCTCACAATCTGCTTCTCCTTAATAAATGCAGAGAAGGAAGGGTATGATCCTTGAATATTTGCTTGTAAGGGTTGCCAGACCTAGATGAAGGAAGGTGGGCTTCTCGTGTCCCATTTCATCAACTGTCACCCCTCCAGTGTGGATGTCGTGAATCTTTGTAACACGTTTTGTTTGTGAGGAGTATGAAGACTCTGTCCTCCTCTCTAAAGCTATGGAATAGGCAACCATTTGCTGATGGGCTAAGGGTTAGAGCTTTGCCCTACCTAAGCATTTTTGGAGTTTAAGTGGGTTTATATGGTTGCCTGGGTATGGATTGCTGTTAATAATGCCCTTCCTCAAGCAGTAACGGTGATGCGCCTGAATGGACAATCCAGTGATTGAGTTTTGATGTTAGCTCGCAATGATTGTGCATATTTTCACACCTAAGTGAGGCAGGCACTTGTTCAGCATGGTGAAGTAGGTGTTAACGTTCCCATAGTGTCAACATTAAGATGCAGCGTCCCGTTCCCTCTCAGGGAAACAGGGTTAAATTCATAGCCTACAGTCCTTGACAAAAGTCTTGTCGCTTATCTATTTTCTAGAAATACCTGATATTAACCTGACTTTTAATTAATTCATTGGTGTTAGAAATAGCTCAAATGAAAAGCTAAAACCCTCCCAAATGATTTTTAATGCACTGAAATAAATAATTATCATTTAATCAAGACAGAAAGGTCAAATTTTGGCAAGACAAATGTTTTGTCGCCTATACAGAAATGGAACAAATTTACTGCAAATACAAAAATATGTCAGCAAATTAAGTTTTGGTGCTGTGAAATCCAAATGTAATATCTTGTATGACTTCCATGAGCTTGAAGGACTGCATCCATGTGGTTTGGCAAGGATTCATACAATTTATTGATGAAGTCATCAGGAATAGCTAAGAAAGCAGTCTTGCATGCCTCCCAGAGTTCATCAATATTCTTTGGTTTCGTCTTCCATGTGTCCTCTTTCATCCTATCCCACATATGCTCAATGATGTTCATGTCTGGTGACTGGGCTGGCCAATCCTGGAGCATTTTGATCTTCTTCGCCTTGAGGAACTTTGATGTGGAGATGGAAGTATGCGATGGAGCACCGTCCTGCTGCAGAATTTGGCCTCTTTTATGGTTGGGAATATAAGAGGTAGCTAAGATTTCTTGGTATTTTAGACTATTGATGTTGCCTTCCACCCTGCAGATCTCTTGCACACCCCCATACTGGATGTAACCCCAGACCATGATTTTTCCGCCACCAAACTTCACTGTTTTCTGGGTGAATCTCGGATCCATTCTGGCTCCAGTAGATCTCCTGCAATATTTGCGGCGACTGTGGTGTAATTCAACAGAAGATTCATCTGAAAAATCCACCTTCTGCCACTTTTCCTGCATCCATCCTTTTAGCAGGCTGTGGGCCTTGGCAAATGCCACACGGTTTTTCAATTGTCTTTTGTTTAGTGCTGGCTTCTGGGCACTGATTCGACCATGGAGGCCATTTCGAGACAGAATCCGACAAACTGTTCTGGTTGACACAGGGACTTCAGGTGACCAGGTCTCGTGGAGCTCTGCTGCAGTGGAAAATGGGCTGGCCTTGGATTTTCGAGCCAACAAACGGTCCTCTCGAGCAGTTGTCTTGCGTCCTGCCTGACCTGGGTGTGTCAAAAACGTCTCCAGTCTCTTCAAATCTTTTTTTTATCCTCTGTACTTGATGCTGAGACACATTGAAGGTGTCTGCCACATTAGCAGTGGATCTGGTCTTCAGCCTCTTGATAATCAAAACTTTAGTCTCTGGGTGAATCTTAGGCATGTTTGCAGAGGTCTAGTTGCAGTTGATGTGAAGGTCTAGCGTACTGGGGTTCTTTTTATACACACTTGAGACCTAATTGATCCATTATTAGTCACAGGTGAAGCTCATATGACAAGGTGACAACACTTATGTCTTTGCAAAAATTGACTCAATGGGCTTTACCAAGCTGTGAATATTAGAATACTTTTTGAAAGTTTAGTTTTTCACTGAAACATTATCACAAAAGCTGGTGGGATTAAAATGAGCCATTTCTTGTAAAAAAATCTTGATTAGAAATATATTTCAGCGGCACTTTAGGTCAATTTGTACACAAGCGACAAGACTTTTGTCAGGGACTGTAGACTTTTTTAAAGATTTGGTGACCATAAAAGACTTCTTTCAAAAAAATTACTTTCATAAACTCAAAAGGGTCTTGGTAGTCTCAGGTTAAAATGATATTGTAGCCAATGTTATATTTGTAATTATCATTTTTAAGTAACTTATCACTTTAAGCTTTAAAGTAACTGGGCCTTGAACATTCATTCTACACAAAATAATTCAGTGAAAACCGTGCTAACATTGAGAGTTCAAAGGAAAGTAAGATCCTGTGACACTGAGTTGGAGGTATAGACTGACCTGATCAATACGTGGAGCAAACAGCAAAAGCCCTTCAGAGGAATTCACAGCACAATATAAAAGGGGAAGTAGTGCACAGCAGCCAGAGTATGGAGCCAATGTCAAACAGAGGTGAAGGGAATTCAAACTCACAAACACATTTAACGCTTTGACACGCTGACCTGTAGACTCTGTGAAGCACTGATGTGTATTCATGAGTGATAGCAAGCGAGAGAGCCAGGAGAAAAATGGGATAACACCACATTTACACGCAACCACGCACACTCAAATAGCAGTAAGCCATTTCAATTATTTCATTGAAGTAGAAGAAAAATATGCTAATTTCTATGCACATACATTTATGTGTACATGTAGAGAAAACATGTCCGTTTATACTGCAGTTTACTTATTGTGCGTGGGTTAACCTTGAATCTCATGCCCTCAGCTGCTGAATTTCACTTTGATCTAAAGGTCATGGGTCAACATGAATACAGTTTCCTCCCACAGAAAGACTCACCTCTGCTTCGCAATGGCATCTGAATCAATGGTTTTACATTGGATATCAAGTGGCCACCCAATATATGTTTTTTACACATTGCAAATGCCCCAGGAGAGGGGGACATGATCAAGAGTAACAAAATCATATGGTGAGTATTGCTTTATCACTAATAAGTCACTTAAACATTCCCAATATTAAACTGTTTTTTTAGGATTAGGAGTAATTCATAATACAAACTCATAGGCACATTTGGGAATTTTTTTAAAAATATATATATTTGAAGAATAGAATGAAAATGAAAGTTGAAGCCGAAAAATGAACTGAATTTTATAATAATAATACTAATAATAATAATAATAATTGACTGAATATATCGCACAGGCTTATCCTCCTCCAGTGAAGCAAGGTCAAGGACAAATCTCTGTGTGACTGATATAAAATTAATTTAATTGGAACATAGCTACAAGTGAAATTTGTGTCCGAAACAACACCCACTTTATTGACTTACATTAGTTGTATTTTAAAAAAATTAAAATAAACAAAAACCCTTTAAATACAAATTTTGTGTGTGAACCGTTGTTTCAATAAAAGTGTGAGACATTACTGGATGGCAGCAGAAGATAGTATGGAAAAACATTCTAACAGCATGTCAAAAGCAATTCATGTAAGAGAGCGCACTCTGCATATTAAATGCTATTTAAAACTATACAATCTGGCAATGCTTATTCTCGGCACCCAACGTTCTCCCAGCTGCATGCGGTGAGCAGGCAAGAGAATTAATGAGTGAGAGCAGCTCCTGTAACAAGAATGCCAGAGCATGTTACAAGTGTTGTCCGATCATGGTAACCGTCTGTGAGCACTGCAGTATGTGTCCTTTGGGGCATTGCTGTAAATCACTGAATTAAACATGCAATGTGTTGAGGTTGTGACAAATGTAGTGAAGTCATGTGATAAGCATACTATTTTTTTAAAATGTTTATATTGTGGAATAATGCCTTGGCCAATTTAATCAAAACTCTCTTGTTTAAAGTCTAAGGCCTGGGACACACTAGACGATTTTCAAAACTGGGAGACCACAGACATAAGGGCAGTTTCAACCGATTTTTTGCATTATAATCATCCAAACACACTAGGAGATTCGTCCGTACCATGAGACCACACAACTGTTGATTGTAGTAACATTTTCACAGTGAGACAATATCTCAGAGAGACTCACAAGATGTGACTTGAGAAGAAAAACAAATGGAGGATGATCAGCGTCGTCAGTTGGATCTCCTGACGTGAGTTTTGTTTTAGGGGAAGAAAAACAAAGGAGAAATAAAATAATATGGGTGATCTTTCTCAATACTCCCCTTTCGTGGTATGTAAGCTGCTCGTTTTCCATGCTAATCCGACCATACAACACGATTTTACCATCCAGCTAGGTTCATCTTTGATTACTCCTTCAGGGTCGGTCAGAAATCTTGGAGTGACCTTAGATGACCAGCTGTCCTTCAAAGACCACATCTCAAAGACAGCTCGGTCATGCAGGTTTGCGTTGCACAACATCAGGAAAATCAGACCGTTCCTTACGGAGCCCGCAACACAGCTTCTTGTCCAAGCCCTGGTCATTTCTAGACTTGACTATTGCAATGCGCTTCTGACTGGACTTCCATCCTCCAACAGTTCCTGTAAAACAGTCAGCCTTCCCACAGTCGGGCACTGATTCAGCAATAAATATCTTTGAATGCACCAAGCTTGGTAAAATGGTAAATGGACTGCATTTATATAGCGCTTTTAACAGACCCTATGGCCATCCAAAGCGCTTTACATTTTGCCTCACATTCACCCATTCATACACCGACGGCAATGTCAGTCATGTAAGGCACCATCCAGCTCATCGACACTTGGTCAGGTGGAACCGGGGATCGAACCACCAACTTTTTGGTTTGTAGACAATCTACATGAACCACTGAGCCACTGCCAAATTCAAAATTGCCATCAAATTCTCCCTCTCAGTGGGTAAGCCCGAAGAGGCCCCAGCTCCAGCCGAGGGTGTAGAATCTGTTCCGTCCCTGCATTGGGGAAGTTACCATGTTGTTCCTGGCAGGAAAATCATGATGCCAACAAGGAGCCATCAAATAAATGAAGACCCTGTCCAGGGTGGGCTGAATCAGCCCCACTGTCTGAAATGTATTCCATCCGGGACTATACATGTGACAGGGTGTCCACCGCCAGCAGGGTGCTCCTATCCATGATCAAGGAAAAACAGTGGGTAGTGTGTTTTCTGCTGATGAAAAAATCCACATTGGCTCTGCCAAACTGATCCCAGATCTGCACAACTTCATGGACCAGAGGTCTACTACATCATTTAGATGGCTCAGGATTTAGATAATTCTGAATTTTTGAAAAGGCCTCCCTTACCACTGAAGGACTGCTGCTTGCAAGCCATGCAGGGGGAGATATAGCTGCTTATTTGGCAGCAAAAAGTTAGTATGTTGTAACAATGGCATGCAGCAACTAATGGTGCTTTTGGGAAATGCACCCCTGTTTAGTACAACTTTGTGATGGCAACCTGCCAAGCAAACTGAAATCCATTCTTCCACCAGGCTTTGGAAACCATTGATCTCACATGTCTGGACACTTCTGCTCAGTAAAAGCTGCCAATCACCAGTAAATTGACTAAAATTGACTCTGGCTGGATTTTGTGTTTCTGGGGCATCCCTGGTTGGTAAAGCACAATCCTCATGTTTGTTGTCAGTATTATGTACCCTGGTGAAAGGGCACCTCTAGGTAGGAGTGTTGAAACCATGAACCCATGCCAACAAACCCAGAGAAAATGGCATGTTTTGGTTCAGCAGCACAGCAAATCTCCACAATGTGCCATAAGAAAGGTTGGGCTGCTGATGAAGCCTACAAACTACTGCATGTACAGGTTCTTGATTTAGGAAATCTCCACTGTCACAAAGTGTCATCCCGGATGGTTGCATAATTCTTCACACTAATAATAATAATAAAGAACCCCTCCAGACCTTGATGATTATCCTTGTAACATTAATTTAGTACAGACATTTATAACAAGAACATTTTAAAACAAGTAAGGCTCGTGAATATACAATTGTCAAAGTGTAAACGTATTGTAAATTAGAGTTTTTGCTGTTTGAAATGATTTCTAACCTCCACAAAACACTCACTTGAGAATAAAAAGCCGTTTAGGAACCCCGACTAGGAACCTCCAGTATAATTTGATAAAAGACCCCAAGGACAAGGTGAGACTTAATAACAATTTATTCCTCCCATGGTGAATTGTGCTGGCTACAGCAATAATTAAAATGAGAAAGGACATATAATGGTGACAGACATAAATGATGTAATTTCCAACCATGTGAATGTTTTTTTTTTTTTTTTTTTTTGAGGAACAAGAACTGAGAAGCCCTTGAAACCTCTACTTGTATATGTGCATTTAGTTCTTTAAGACATGATTCCAGTTTCCAGGGCTAAGAGTGTCTGTAGTCTGACTAAAATGGGTAAGTGTTGAGAAAGAAAGGAAACAAGGGTGTTTAATCTTCCCTTATGTAACTTTGTACTCAAGCACTGTAGTTTACATCACAGTGAGACCTGTGTGAAATGTTCCCACGATGCGTTCATCAGTTCATGCTGTTGATGGAGTAACTTCCAGCAAACAACCCAGCAGAAGGATTGCATTTTCATTAGAACTCTGCAGTGACTGACATTTTACCCCCCTTATTTTTCACATTACACTTGTAATTTCCGACCAAGTGAATAAGGATGACAGATGGATGTGATGCAATGTAATACCACTGAAAATCAGGATCATAATATTTATCTCTGTACCGAAATCCCAGAGAGGGATTCATATTTTATAAATTAGTGTAAGCTTAGCTTAAATATCTAATAGGAATAAATAGTGCGCATAAACGACTGTGAGACAGTATTCTCAAGTGAAAAGATTAGAGACTTGGACCCAGAAACTGCATTCCTTACATCACGACAGATAGTTTATAAGGAAGGAACTTTGGTTCTTTTTGAACAATGGATTCAAATGTGTTCAACTTTACGTCAATGACTGACATAATAGGATCTCATTACCTCAGTCATCTACGTAGCATCTCTGTTCCCTCCTTTAGGGAACGATGGTTACATACGTAACCAAGACATTCTTGCATGTCATGTGACAACATTGTGACATGCTTAATGTATCCATGCATAAATCATTTTACATTAGGCTGCTTTTTGAACGAGGGTTAATACAAAGGGACAATATGAAACAGATTAGTCTTTAGCCTACACCCGCTTGTGATCCAGCTAATAGTTTTGGCAGTAATTAAAGGGAGAACACACACTTAATTACGGTTTGTTTTGTGGATAAAAAGTTTACCAGATTATTAAGCACATCCCAAAATGGTATACGGTCAGTATATATTTGTTGACTGTCAGTTGTAATGAGTGTTTTGTGTAATTTGCTGTGTATGCTGATGATAATGCAAGGGAGAGAGAGAGAGAGTTTATGGATAAGGCTTTAATACTTCTTGTTCTGTGTTTTATTCAGCTCTTATTGTGATTTACTGGAGTGAAAACAGATGCTTCATGTTTTGTGTGATGTAAAGTAAACTTCCGCTACAGGTTTGAACTGACAGTGGATAAAATCAGGATGACAACACAAGTTATAACCGTAATTAAATGGTCTATCTCCATACAGCAGTTATTTTCTGGCTCTGTAGGCATTATGGATATTTTCAGTGCATTAGCTTGTCCTGTTTTGTTTTTGCCAGTATGTTGTAGCATGAGTTTCTTGAAGCTCCGCCCTCTTATTGAAAGGGTTTGCTTTTTCTCTTATTTGCATTGAAAGGGTCATACACAAAAACGGCACATTTTTCATCACCCCAAAAAAAGAAATTTTAACATGCTATACAAATGATCCATGGGGTATTATGAGCTAAAATTTCCCATACACACTCTGGGGACATCAGAGACTTATTTTTCATTTTGTAAAAAGGGGCATAAACTTGATTAAAAAAGTTTTTTTTAAAAAAAGTCCTCTTTAACACACACAATCACACAAGAACCAACAAGGTTTTGTGTTCGTGACATATAGCATTGAATTGGGCATGAGTAAGGGTGCTTCTCACTTGGATACTTAAAATGACACACTTAAATTTCACACTGTTTATAAAATTATAATTTAGCTTCAAACGATTTGGAATAAACCCTTAGAGAAATATGGATTAAATGTGCGTTTCCTTTTTGTCCCTTTACAGAGCTTAAAAGTTTTGGACACCATTGAATGTTTTTGTCAAACTAGTGCGAACCAGGACTATCAGCAAGCCAGACAAGGCCTATAGCCTCAGACATCAAGATGTGAGGTTATAATCAAGTCATATTTCTATCTATGCCCCTTTTACAATATGTAATATAAGTCTAGATAAATCATAATAAATCATTTATTATACAATGTTGTAAATATCCCCACACAGCGCCTGAAAATAGGCTAACTTCAGTCAACATAACCAACGTGACAACCTGCTTGCACAGAGAGCGTGCTGCGGACTGTGGACAGGCGCTGTGTAATATCATTGCACCAATGCACCCATGGTACAGCAGAAAATATCCTGGATTATTACGCAGGAATGAGAGTATAGTTCCTAGCCATATTGGTCTAGAAAATCACAACTTTTCATTTTCAGCAGGTCTTAGTACACAATGTAACTATACACATCACAA
>NC_090178.1:48196924-48274424 GCF_024679245.1 Pseudorasbora parva
GAAATGTCTGCGTGTTTAGATAAAGAGTGGAAAACAGTGACAAAAAAAGCATTGGAATTTCAAATCAGCCTTGAAGAAAGGAGAACTATAATGATGACAATAATACAAATGACAAGCAGAATTACAGTGATGGGGAGCGTCCTTATTTTTACGTGCCAGATATGGATGAGCTGTGGGGGTAATATAGGACGAGTTCTGCTTAGCTAGCCGAAAACTCAAGTGAATGAATATGAAATATGCAAGCAATAGATGCTGTCAAAGTATCTATCATCTGTTTTTTTTCTTCTCTCTTGTGTATTGTGTTGACAGAAAACTGGGTTTCCAGCTGTTAAAAATGAACACAGTCTTGCAAGAACATATGTCAGGTCAACAGATTCACACTTGACCGAGCAAAACTCTGAACAGAGTTACTTCAGCCATGCTTTTGTACTTTTCACCAATTTCATGACACTGATGGGCACTTGTTTACCAGCGCTCTGGATACAGACTGGTTACAATAAAAAAAGAACACTTTTTTTTACTTGACTCTTCATATGTTAAACCGACAAACACAGAGGTCACTCTTCACACTAAGTTCAAAAAGCCCAGAAACCAAGTTAGTACCTGACTCAGAAGTGTGGAGAGTAAGACAGTGGATTTAGCTTTGTTTTAGACTGACCCAAGTTTGAATCTAATTTTTTCTGAATCAATTCTTCTCCTTTTTTCCCAATGCATATCCGATCAGAGAGGTTTATTTTAACGAAGTGTCTATTTACACCAAGCATAAATAGCATGCCTTGTTGGCAAGTGCTATTCGCACTTAACCTGAATGCCAGTTGAACTTAGCCCCGTCCACAACATTTGAGGTCAAGAAAAAATTTGGACAGGACTTGATCCATTGTGGAGCAACTATGCTTGAACCAGAGCTGTTCAGACCAATCAAATTGTCAGGGCGGGCTTTATACGATGATGGACAGATGATCAACAGTAACGTAATCATCCACGTCACCAAAGAGCGCTTGGGTTGAATTCGTTCTACTAATCCTAAACGGAGAACTTGTGCGTATATGCAATAGCCTTTACTATTTCTCTAAAAAATGATGATCCTGTTGGTAAGTGCTCTTTGTATCCTTAAATAATTTTTACACCAGCAAAGACCGTTTACACTCTTCTTCTTCTTCTTCTTCTTCTTCTTCTTCTTCTTCTTCTTCTTCTTCTTCTTCTTCTTCTTCTTCTTCTTCTTCTTCTTCTTCCTCTTCTATTTCTTCCAGCGTGCGAGCAGTCAAGTTCTGTACCTCACCTACTCCGTTGCTCTTATTGGTTGTAGGTCTATCCAATTGACCGTTCCCAACGACCCGCCCCCCTTTAATTACTGTTACTATAGGTGTTTCTCAGTGTCAAGGATGCTTCCTTGGAAGGACTGATCCTTCCAAGTCACTTCCTTCAGAGGCTAGGCGAGGCTCCTCTTTAGCATTCGGAGAACACGTAAATAGAACAGGCTAGCAAGTGCACGTCATTATGCATTTGCATGCGGCATCATTACGTCAGTGAAAAGGTCCGTTGGCCATCGTAACGTTATTTGTATATATTTTTATATCGATACAGTAGTAATTTGTACCGGCATTTAAACGTTAAACTTTACGTATATTTACTACAGTTAAAACAAATGTTTGATAACGTAAATAAAAGCATTGTGGCAATTAGCGAGGTGACCGGGCCGGTGGAGTGATAATGAGTGGCAGCTGATCGCAGTCACACCGGTCTCGGCTCACGGCAGAGTGATTGGAGTATAAATGTGGAGCGTGGAAGACGAGAGAGGACTAGGCCTGGAGTTTATGTTATGGTTTGTTTATGGTTGTGCGGGCAGTCGACCGTGAGGGGTTTCCCTGTGTTACTTTCGTTTTGTTTATTATTTATTATAAAGTTGTTGAACGTTCGCCGGTTCCCGCCTCCTTCCTTCCCATCTACAAACTCCGATACAAGCATATTTGCCCCGTTCACGCTCCGACTCCGGGAATGTCAGAAGATAGCGAAGCTGCGCGCATAGGATTGTGGGTAATTTGAGAACGCAAAGAGCGCGAAGGCTACTCATATGCATCCTTTTCTGTATATGACATATTTTCAGAACGAAGGACTCAGTCCTTGTTTGAAATACCGAGGATCCTCGGCATTGGAACAGTCCTTCGTCGGATGTCGATGACGTGGCATCCTTGGAATTCTGGCTTCCGAGGATCCTTCCTTGACACTGAGAAACGCCTTAAACACCACACACACACACACACACACACACACACACACACACACACACACACACACACACACACACACACACGTTCTCACACAGTGAAAAACACATTGCGGAGTAAAGAGGATACTGACAATGCACTGACAGACAGGACAGAACAGGTTACTTTTAAAATGAAACTGACATGACATGAAAATGTCTCAACCCTAAAATGTTGTCATTTTTTAAAGAAATGTAAACAATAAATACCATTTGTGGCTCTTTAATGTGTGGTGACATGTCGCTGTAACGCCTCAGTTAAAGCTTTTCTTGCTTTTCTTCCTTCTAGTTCATTTTTAGTATCAAATAAACATGAATGAACTTCAGAAGGAATGTGGTTTCAACCGCTCTCTTGACTGCTCTGTAGTACAAAAATGCTGCATTGTGATTGGTCAAGATCGCCTGTCAATCAAACTGCCGACAGGGTGAATTGAGTGCAGAGGCATTTTTGCCCCATAGTTCCAGCCCAACGGAGCAGTATCAGACTCACATTCTGACTAGAATCCGACATCTGGCTAATTCACACTAGCTCCGCCTAACAATGCCTGGTTCAGCCAATCAAGAGCTTCTGTGGTGTAAGTAGTGTGTAAGAATTGTGGATCAAGGTTTTGACATGATCGACACGGGTTCAAATCCGCCTTTTGCCGAGCTCGCTCTCCTCCCTTTTCCCATCACAAATCACAGCAGAAAGGCATTTACTTTCAATAAAAAAAAATAAAAAAAAATTAAAAAAAAAAAAAAAAAAAAAAAAAAAAAAAAAAATATATATATATATATATATATATATATATATATATATATATATATATATATATATATATATATATATATATTCTAAAAGTGGAAATAAATTGCCTGCTGAAATGTTTAATAATAATAGTATTTTTTGGGTAGGGGTAGGTGTAGGGAGGGCTTTTATTGTCCCATTTAATCATTTTAATAAATATAATCATTTACACTCTGTTTATTCTGCAAAGTACACAAAGCTTTATACCGCAAGACAAATGTCTGGTTATGCAAGAGCAAGACTAGGTCACATTAGACAACAATGTGAAATGTGCAGTCTGTATAAGGTGACACCAATCAGACGTTTCCTCTGAGCGTGAACAATGCTGAGTCTCTGTGATAATATTTTTGAGAGGCACAAAAATCGTTCATTTTCAGATGAGTTGAGATATTCTGAGCAGATGCCCTTCTGTGGGAATGTTTCAGTATGCTTTCATTTGAGGTGTGTGTGTTTGTGTGAGTGCGTGCGCGTGTGTGTGTGTGGGGACATCTCTCGTGTCCTTTCAGGAGAAGAGTTGAGACCCTCAGCTCAGGTGATTGCTCATACAGAAGCATGTTTCCCTCAGCATGTTTTGCCCTTTGGCTTGCATTGAAGATTAATAGATAATTCCCCCTTGTTCCGGTCTCCCAAACCCCCAGCTCCCCCTCCATACGGTGGCTAACAATAACAGTGACAAATGGAAAAGGACACATATTAGCTTACTCTATACGCCACACATCACCTTCCCAGTAATGGCCTCACCTCCTGGAGATCATAGCCCTCTATTAGGATGAGAATAAAATCGATAGTTTGTTTAAATGCGGTAATGGTTTTACATTCTCCATGTTGACGTTAACCAGTAGCCTCCCTTTTTCATATGCAAATTACTGGTTGACCTGGGCACTCATGACTAGTATGATATGACCTGTAGGAAATGTTTGACCGGATATATTTGGATTCATCGACTGTGGATTGTAAGATATTCTTTTTTTAGGGTGGAAAGATAACACACACACACACACACACACACACACACACAAACACACACATTCTAACCTTAACTGAAACATTAATCTCTCCTTTACTTAATTATTGAATTGAATTAAACACCTTATATATCTGAAAACATCTAAAACAATATCCATAACACCATGAGTACTAGGGATGCTCCGATCGTGCGGTTGCAGATCGGTATCGGCTGATAATCACATTTTATGACTCGATCTATAGTCACTAAATTTGACTGATCGTAAATTGATGAGGTGGTCATATGAGGCTTTTGTGCCACATTCTGCTTTGTAACTTTGTGAAACATGAATTAACCGTGGTAATTCACACATCTTTATTTAGAGCAGTTTGTTTCGATTCAAACGCATCACAACATGATGCACAGATCTTGAGAAAATCCTAAAGATATAGGACAACTACATGTCAACTTATTCTACTAACCCAAACCTAAATCTATACTAATACTCTAATGAGAGTCTAGATGTACAGTATGGAAACTACTTACTTTTTTTTTTAAGGAATATAATTCCCCCTTCCCAAAATGTCTGTCTAATAATTGTTTCAAACGATAACTCCTTGTGTGTGTATCCGCACGTGTGTGTGTGTGTGTGTGCACATCATTTTTCTCTTTTGTATCCAATTTACCAAGCAGGTTTCAGATCTGACATATGTATTTATGAACAAAAGAACACCACTACAGAAATAAGATGACAATAAACAATTTGAACAGTTTTTAAACTTTTTGAGAATGTATTTCCAAAAAACCTCAGATGGTAGTTCTGAAGCTCATATTACCAGTTAATTTCTAGTTTTCCTTTAATTTTTGTGCGAATCAGAACAGTTTGCATCCAATTTTAGCATTTGTGGGCTTACAAAATAGGTCAGAGTGTTTGGAAGGATCTGTAATGCTGATGTGGCTTTACGGGCAGCGGTCACTAACTGCAGCTGTGATTCATTAAAGCAATGAAGTTCATTATGGTGATGTAGGGGGAGTTACAGGAAACTTATTGATCATTATCCCTTAAATAACCCTAACGTTCTCTCTCTCTCTCTCTCTCTCTCTCTCTCTCTCTCTCTCTCTCTCTCTCTCTCTCTCTCTCTCTCTCTCTAGCTGTGTCCCAAAGTGAAGGGTGCGCACTTCCAAGGCCATGCACTTCGAAGGCCAGACCAGGCCACGCCTTCAAAGTGCACGAAGTGCACGAAGGGCGAACCGAGGGACAGGGTTGCCAGGTCTGAATAATAAAACCCCTACAATTGTTATTCAAAAGTATCGGAATCACAGCCAGAATGGGCCAAAATATCCCAAAATGCGGGGCGCGGGCAGTAGAAATATTGCTTAAGTAAAGACAACTTAACCTGTGGACTATAGGCTACAAACACCCCAAAGCAACAGTAGCCTAAATGCAACCCCATTCCAGACTTGGCAACAATGAACCAAAGCACCGTTAATGGACTAGCAGGTTCTGACAACTGACAGCGGACGTTCGTGAGGAGATTTTAAAAAGAGAAATGGAGCATATACTACTACTTACTACTATATACTACTATATATATATACACTTTTTTTGAGCTTTCTATTGGGTTTTGACATGCTTCAAAGCCTGCGACGATGGGCTGGACGGCCTGGACCATAAGCATGTAAATCTGTAGCCGGTTAAATATTGTCAAATTGCAAATATTAGTTAACAGTTTATTTATTATGTTAAATGTAACTGTTACAATATATTTTAAACATTTAGCCTATATACGTCCAAGTTTTTTCTTTGTTTTTTTTAAGTAGGCCTACTTATTTTTATTCAACTCATCATCTCAGATGCATTTTTTATGGCATGCAATGCAGCCGTCGACCGATTCAGCCTCGCAAAGCTGCGGACAGTGGAAATATGCACTCATCCCAGAAGATGATGTCCCGCTCAGGCCTTACCAGAGTCTCTATTGGGCATTATTCCCCATCCCGGTCCAGCTCCAGCTTCTCCCGCTCAGCGCAATGAAAGTGTAGAAAAGTGTTTTCTTCTGGTTTGGCTGATAATAAAAATTTGTTGTTTCTAATGTTAAACTTAAGTTATTTTATTGGTCTATAAATAGGCTATATTGTAAAAAGCCTACGTAGGCTAATAGACCAATTTATTTTCATTTACACATTTTAAATTACATGACAAGAAAATATATGTATAAACATAAATGTGTTTAATGTAGCTACAAATTATAACGTGCATTACAAAAACAAACAATAGCTAGGCTATAGAAAAACCACTTTTCTTTAATTTAGCCAAAGTTTGAAGTTAACGAAAATGAACAATAGACAGCAGTTCATTTAATTTACAAATAACTTAATTTAGCATAAAAAATAATAAGCTAGCCATTTAAATTGTTCTGTGTCGGCCACGCATTCAGCCTTTGGAGGATCGATGTTGACCGTCGTCAGTGAACATTCATTCATATATATATATATATATAAACTTTATTTTAGCATCTAAGTCAGCAGTTTTCGTTTGTTTGTATTTTTTCTTATAATTCTGAGTGACAGATGTCACGTTTGATTTAGCCTATTTTTCTGTGATTTGTTTTAGTTACGGTGTTGACATAGGCTACAGCAGGCTGTAAGAAAAATAAATGATTGCACGGACAATTCCTATCCAGTGTCTCTCTTTCTGTAAGGGAAATTTAAAAGATAGATTCTGGAAACAAAATCTAAATTTAGCTGGATCAGTCGGGTCGGGAATAAAATAATTTATAGCGGGTTAGCACGGAGTGAATTTTGCGCGAGCGGAATGGTGCGGTGCGGAATAGCGGGAGCAGGACGAAAATACAGCCCTGCAGATTATATTTTGAAGGCTATTTAAAGAAAGTGTAGGCCTATGGGAAAAAAAGAAAGAAACAGCGAAAAGGGTGATAATGGACTGATTCATCTTCTTGAGATAATGGTTGAGAAATAAATAGCATTTAAAAATTGGGGAAATTAAAGTTCATCTTGCTCAGGGCAGGGAACTGGGAACTGTGTGAATGCACTAACGTTGGACGTTTTATTTACTTCTAGCGCTTGCGCTGTTGTTCAATAGTACCCAGGCTACACTTGAGTTACCGACCGCTACCGTCTTTAACTGGAATCTGATCGAGTGCCGCGGGAATGCGGACCAGTCAAATCCTGTAGTCACCAGTGTGCTATGAATTCTGGGATAGGGAAGGCTGCGAAGTTATGAGAAGGTCCCATCTGCTGTACCCTTCCTTTGCCTGAGAACCGAAGGGCGCATTTTGAAGTCGCTCATGAATTGCGGCAGCCTTCGTCGCACCGCTGTGACGCAATCGCACTTCAAATGCGGCCTTCAGAGGTGCAGCTCTCCCTTTGGGACAGCCTACGTAGTGCCGCTGTGACGTAATCGCACTTCAAATGCGGCCTTCAGAGGGTGCAGCCTTCACTTTGGGACAGTCTTCGTAGTGCAGGTATGACGTAATCGCACTTCAAATGCGGCCTTCGAAGTGCGCGCACTTCACTTTGGGACACAGCTGCTCTCTCTCTCTCTCTCTCTCTCTCTCTCTCTGTGTGTGTGTGTGTGTGTCTGTTTAGAACGTAAGTACTGGATCAGAAAGCAAATAAATGTTTAACAAGTAAAAACCCCATTCATGCGCATTGGATCACAAACACTAATATAATATAATAAAATAAAATATAATATAATAGTGCCTGTGTTTATTTTGTAATGG
Source organism: Pseudorasbora parva (assembly GCF_024679245.1). NCBI lineage: Eukaryota > Metazoa > Chordata > Actinopteri > Cypriniformes > Gobionidae > Pseudorasbora > Pseudorasbora parva. The sequence continues at coordinate 48,204,664 of NC_090178.1, forward strand.
TTTTGGATGTGATCTAGTTCAGCTTCCATGGTTATTCTTTGATTTACACCTGCTGTTCTTTTTGTTTATTAGTTTTGGCATATTGTTGGCCCTATCCACACCGAAACGCGTTTAAATGTATATGTAAAATAAATTGTATTGTATCAGCATTTCATCCAGACCGATCCGGCTATTTAGGAGCCTGAAATTAGTTTTTTTTTTTTTTTTTATATACCCTTACGACAATGTATCAATATATCAATTATGTGATTTAATTACTGTATTTGCAGTATTGTAAGTGTTGGGGTAGGTGTAGGCATTAATGAAACACAATCTGGTAAGTAGCAAATGTATTTATTTTTATTTTATCATAAGATTTTGCCTCACTTCTGACCGTTGCTTTACCCCTTCTATAGTATCTCTGTGGCAGAATTACAGCGCCACATACTGGTCTGGGATGTATACTACATCGGTTTGAGTCGGTTTCAGTGGTTTGGTGTGTACGCTGATATTTCATCAGACTAGGGAAAAAAAAGATTGGATGGGGAAAGATTGGATGTGTCCTAAGACCTGTGTTTTGTTCAGTTCATTTGTCTGTCATTATCACTGTAAAAAAAAAAAAACTCATGTCTCCGATTGAAAATTTTCTAGTGACTGATCACATCTAAATGTTTCAGTTAGCCAAATTGAATTTCTGTGATTTGAAGCAATTTAATTCACAGAAATTCAACTTGGCCAGCTGAAACATTTAGATGTGATCAATCACTAGATCATTTTCAATTGGAGACCTGATTTTTTTTACAGTGTACAAAAAGGACTCGGCTAAATCTAATAACAAATGTTTAGCCAATCAGCTGTAAGGGGCGTGTCTACTAATTAAGGTGAGAAGAGAGCACTCAGTGCACATCATTATTCAAAACACACGACACAAAGACTCGTTCATATCCACACCGTATGGAGCATTTAAATCTCCTCACTGTCTGTTTCATGCTTCAGTTTACAAAATGTGTCCGACAAGGAAGATACTATACTCCTAATATATGTTTGTTTCCTCTTTTCATGATCTTTATAACCCTTATCCATTCATATAACTGTAATATGTCGTTAGCTGGACTGTCATGCTCATGTACCATCGAGTTGTTCATGAGAACGGTTTGTGTTTTTGTGATGGATATTCACTTTTTCCATTGAATATTCGACCTGAGACTGATTCGGCCATAGTCGTTGCCTAGGTTATGTATGTGTGGGGCGGAGCTATCAAAATAGGGGCGAGATCTTTTTGGGGGTAGGGGTGTGTTTGTTTTGGTGATTTGAAAAAACAACAACGGTTACCAGAAAGCACTTACCCCACCTTTAAAGGGGACATAAATAATGGCCAAACACTAGTACATTTATGAGCACAAACCGTATTAAATCACCTCACATGATTCATTTAAATTCTCTCTCTTCTGAAAGGGAAACTCCTACAAATGCACATGCAACTAGATCATCCATAAAATTATACCCTGTCCACGCCTTTTCAGCACTAATTTATCACTGCGTGTCTTTAGTAAATCTTGACAGTAGTTTTTAACACCAACAGAGGGTTAGCGCTGGAGAAAGCTGTTAGTTAATTTGGCCCTTGGTCTTTAGTTGTGTGTACACATTTGTCTGATCAGATGCGTGCATACAAGTGTATGATTTTTTTCTCTAATATCTGCTGGCTTCTGTTTATTTTTAAACAGTTTTATCCCCAGACAACCAGTTATTTGAGGACATGGTTATTTTATATAACTGTGTGGCTAATAATCAGCATCATACTGAGCTAAAAGAGAATTCACAATAGCTGCTCTTAACTTTGTAATTATTCTTCATAAATTTGCACTAAGTGACAGATTATTAAATGAGATGCCTGGTTGCATAGATAGAGCATTAATCACTTTGCTTTCACAAGATTATGGGTTTACTGACAGGGCGACCCAAGAATCCATGCGTCCGATTGCTGGTTATTCCCAGTCACTCCCAGCGACACTGATTGAGCAGATCAGCGCCTGTTTGCACAAGAGGTGAAAGGTATTGTCCTGAAACTCAAGGTTAGTTATTTCACAAAAGACTTCCAGCTATGAAACACCTACAGGGAAGAGTGGGAGTAAAAGAAATAGAGGCAGGAAAAACATTAAAGCTGGGCCACTGTGTGTCATGTTGTTACAATCATGAATACAAGGCATTCTCTTAGCATGCTAATAGCGTGTCTCCCTCCTGGTTGGCACGGGGGCGTTCTGGGCATGTCAGTGTGATCACGAAATAGCAGCATGTTCACACAACTCTCTACAACTCATCAAGCGAGTGTTGCTCCTGCTTTTAACCTCACCACGACGGAAATAAATGCAGAGAAAAGGCGCCGGAGTTAAATGGGTAATTTATTACAATAAATGTATTCATGATATTATAAAGTTTAGTCAAAGTTTTACTTAAATGTGATGTGTGTAATTGCCTTGCTTGTTTCATTTCCTTTAATATGAGGAGACAGCTGTGAGAGCTAATTTTGAGGTGATTGCTCTAAAAACACTGGCTTTGACATTGTGAAACAGAACTTTAGCACACTTCTAAAAAGAGTACTTATTATGGAAATAACATACTTGAAAATAATACACTTAAAGGCGGGGTGTTATTTCAAAACCATTTTACAAAACGGACACAGGCCGAGTTAAATAACAAACTTGTAGCCAATCAGCAGGTAAGGGGCGTGTCTACTAATGATGGTGAGAAGAGAGAGTGAGCCAATCAGCAGGTAAGGGGCGTGTCTATTAATGATGGTGAGAAGAGAGAGTGAGCCAATCAGCAGTAAGGGGCGTGTCTACTAATGATGGTGAGAAGAGAGAGTGAGCCAATCAGCAGGTAAGGGGCGTGTCTATTAATGATGGTGAGAAGAGAGAGTGAGCCAATCAGCAGTAAGGGGAGTGTCAAATAATGATGATTCAGTGCACATGGTTATTCAAAACACATGACGGCCATAAGCCGAGAACTAACATATGCTGGCTTTTGCTTGAATATGCTCATGTGTCATGTTCGCTTGTTTGTCCATTTGCGATCGTATTGTCGCTCACTTCAGGGATGATAAAGACCCGTTAAAGGGGTACTTCAGCGATTAACATATGGCTTTGTATCAGTAGAAACCCTGGAGTATATTCAAATGATTGTGCTCCCCCCTCTTATATCCCCCTGAGATGAGAGATTTATGCATTTTATTTCTGGAAAAATTCCTCTCGTGAAGCAAATTGACGATATTTGCGTCACGAGAGGAATGTTTGCCCAGAGACTAAAGACTACAGCCAGCAGAGGGAGCCGTTTCCTCATGTTTTCAACTCGTGCATGGGGAATGGACATCACACTTACAGCACAGCTCAGCTACAGGCATTAATTTAAACGGATACTAAGCAATGTAAGTGTTTTAACTTCTCTAATTAATTTCTATGAAAGTTAAGCTTCCAAAGGCATGAACTGAAAACGCGTTGTGAATGTATGCCGCGAATGTGGTCGCGATTACCTCAGCTCTCATCACGAGAGCTCATCAACTCATTTATGACGTTAAATGTAATCTGACTCCTAATCTGAGACTGCTGTGAGACTCACGCGGCAACTCTATCGTTATATTGAACACACACGTTCAGTATTTAATTGTACTTTCTGAACTCAGTCACTGTAATCCAGTAGAGGTGGCTTTGGGAATGGACTCACAGGGCAGCGAAGCATTCTGGGAATTGTAGTCTTTCGTCCCCATGAGACAAAAATACATTTTCTGTCTTTTCTCAGTCTAGAAAGCACCAAATTCAAAAATAAAAATAATTTCACATTTCTACTACATTAATGACCCAGTTTAAATACAGATTCATCTTCCCAGCACTGAAGTACCCCTTTAAAGACACTACGGAAGCAGAAAGTGCCTTAAAGAAAGTCCTCCCTGCCTGCACGAGGCTACTCTCGCCGATCAGATGCATCCAGCCGCAGCTGATGTCCAACACACATACGGTCTCATTGGTTTATTGGTTAATCATTGTTCACAGGTGTCCCTTGTCGTGTCATCAGCACGTGTATTTAAGCCCTCATGTTACATCTCTGGACCGACATGATCCGTCTGAATTGTTCCCTATCCCTTATATAGTGCACTATATGTCCATCGCCATGTAGAAAACAGCAAATGTGGCCGATTTTAGCTGAAACTTCAGGTGTGTTCGACATCGGCTGCGGCTGGATGCATGCGATCGGCGAGAGTAGCCGAGTGCAGGCGGGGAGGAGCTGCAGACGGAGACGTGAAGTCGGACACTTTCTGCTTCCCGTGGTGACGCTTGCACTGCGTTAGCAAACTTTATCACAGCTGAAGTTAAATAAATAAAATATTTCTCAAATACACAGATGTTTCCAATGACATTTTCATTCAATACTTTATGTACTGTTTAATAAAGCGTCTATTTGGACAAGATTAATGTTCTACATATAAACATACACTATCAATGAAGTGTTGTCAACGGTTTTTATCAGTTTTAGTTTGATAAACATGATGATATAACATCGCGGCTACAAGAAAAGAGGTTTTACTGTTATAAATAAATCATTTGTGAGCATTAGCACAACGTAAGGTTTTAGAATAAACACGAAATGCACGTGTACGCTGTCATGCGGTGAATCGGCCAATCATGGATCAGCTGTGTCGTCATCAGAGCTCCTGCAGTCCCCCTTGATAATCTGCAGCGGCTGCATCAGCCGGCTGCTCTCGAATCGCTCTCGCGGTACTTTGTTGACATGCGTCACAGTCACGTGCTGTCGGCGCTGTCTCAAGTCGGACAACATTTCTAACCGGCATGCACTGCTTCAAGTCAGCTGCCGATCGATTTGCGCATCGCTAGGTGAAGTCGAACAAGCCTTTCAGCATCTGTTTATAATGTAGGGGGCGGGGCTTCAGATTCTATTTAGCATTTGATTGGACAAAAAATCAAATAAGAAGCTTAAGTGCAGAGTGATGTCATCAAAATCATTTATCCATATTGGCAGAAGTGAGACACTGTTAATAACAGTGAGGCTGACATACTCATTAAAAGCCAAAAAAACGCATTTTGATTTTATAATAACTTTATGTACACAGTAGACAAAAATAATGTCTCCAATGGAAAATTTTCTAGTGACTGATCACATCTAAATTGTTCAGTTGGCCGAATTGAAATTCTGTGAATTGATGCAATTTCATTCACAGAAATTAAATTCGGAAAACTGAACAATTTAGATTTCCACTGAAGACCTGAATTTCTTTTTACAGTGTGTGTTTATGTAATTTCCTAATTGCTTCTATTATCTTTAAAATGTGGTAATGTTTTACTGTCAAATGTACTGATAATTAGAGCTGCAGCTATCGATTCTTTTTGTAATCGATTAATCTACCACTTAATCGATCGATTAATCGGATAATAATTACTTTTTTCTTTATTAAAGAGCAATAGGAGACAATAAGACGGGTATCTTAAAATTAACATCTAATTTGTTTTCTTTTTAGAAAAATTACGTTTTATTGCTGAAATTGCATACATTAATAACTGTGAAACTAAACAATTTGGTTACACTTTATTTTGATAGTCCACTTTAGACATTCTACTAGCTATAAGTAACTTTGCAACTACATGTCAACTAACTGTCATTAGTGTATTTGTCAGTAGACTGGTAGGTTATGGTTAGGTGTTAGGGTTCGGGTTAGTAGAATAAGTTGAATTGTAGTTGCCAATTTACTTATAGTCAGTAGAATATCTGTTAGGGGGACCGACAAAATAAAGTTTTAGTAAATAATAATCAGACAGTCTACTAATACTCTAATGACAGTTAGTTGACATGTAGTTGCAAAGTTACTTATAGTTAGTAAAATGTCTAAAGTGGACTATCAAAATAAAGTGTAAGCAACAGTTTTAATGCATACAATTGCCATATTATATTATATAAAAATCTATTTCAAATTACTTTAAAAAGGTAAACATAGTTCAATCTAAAACTAAACCTACAACCAATAAACCAAAATAATAGTAATATAAATAACAATAATGCCTAAAAATTTGTATTTATGTTGTGCAACTTAACTTTCATGTTTCAGCTTCAGCTCAGGCATGACATAAGCATTTACTGTCTTATTTACTCCTTTACTGAAGCAAAAAATATTGGACAGGTTAACTTGGAACAAGAGATGTGCGGATCAGCTCTATCGTCACCGAATCAGCTGTTAGAAGCAAACCATCCACCCGCACCCGGTAGTCATAACTTCAAATCCTCCGCTGAAGTAGGTTGCTTAACAAAAAAAAAAAAAAAACGTATTTGGCGAAATTACATTTACATAAACCAGGGTCGACAACCTATACATCACACGGAGGAATAACCGCTAGAACGTGATCAAACGCGAGATATGTTTAATTCAGTTAAAGTACATCACACATGCAGATCTTTTGAGCTAATCATTCATCATTGTAACACAGCTTGTTTTAAGTTAGTAGCTATAAATATGATTAAAGTGTGATCTTTAAATTACAAAAATCAATGAAAGCACGCAGCTCTGATCTCTGAAAGCACAAGCGCTGCTCATCACAAACGCGTGCGCGCACACACACACACACAGCTTGTTCTGATGTTTGTTGCGCCTAGCATTGAGAACATCTAATGGTGCATTTCGAAGATATTATCAAGTAGGATATATAAAGTCTCATTAAAGATTTCACGTTCAGCGTCGCATCCTGAAGCTCAACACACAGTTGTCTTCATTTAAAAACAGCGATATTAAATGATATTACCAGTGCTGATGCCCGCTCTCTCTCTCTCTCGCGCATTGCGGTCTTTGACCTCGACATGAGCTGAAAACGAAAGTTAAAGAACGACACGCATTCATTGCATTTTAGCGTGAAATGAGAGTTCCTAAAATCAACATATTAACGATTTCTCTTATCCACCTGCAATTTTGCAGATGATTTTGCCCCGAGGATTTTTTTGATTCGATTAACTCGAGTTACTCAATGAATCGTTTCAGCCCTACTGACAATCAGTTATTGTTGACTAAAATACAATTGAATGTAAATTCTCTTTAGGCTTGTGTTATGTATTTAAATATATGTTTAATTATACATTTGTAACAATAAAGAGAAAATTTAAAACATATTAACTTAAAATAACACACTAGAATTAAAATTATAATCAAGTACTTAAACATGCTTGAGTATGTTATATAAAATAAAACTAAGCATGAAGCATTATTAAAAATGTATTGTATTTTACAAAGTACACTTTTTAAATTCCTCTATGTACATTAACGGAGCCTTGTATAATTATTTGCAAAGTACAGTGTCTTTTTAATATGCATTTAATATTTGAAGTACACTACAAGGCACATTTGATACTATTAAGTGCACTTCTTCACAAGGGTGTGGCGCTATCACAACATTTGCTCACCCAGTATCATACAATCAGACTCATAAAATCAGTTCGAATACTATTATTATTCTTGCAACAAGCCGCTTTTGCAGGTTCTTGTATCTTCAGTTATTGTCTGTGTGGACTTGGATCAAACTGCTGTATTTCAGAAGAGCATGAAATCATATTTTTCACGATAAACTCTCTTGGGGACTTTTAGCTTAAACCAGCAATGATCACTAAATTAAAAAGGGATTACTTGTTTTGGGGCTCTAGATACTGTTCTGATTCTAAAGCAAGTTTCGCAGAAGTAACACACACTCCTGCTACATTCAAAGCAGCGGAGCCTGTTTAATTATCTCCGCTGGACTCTCTGGAACATTTGCCCTGTGCCCTCGCTGCTCTGGACGAGACTACTGATATCTGTGAATTCAGGGTCTGTAGCTCAACCCTGGCACCTTTGTTCGGAGCTCAACCAACAGCACTTCGGTATCACAGATCTTCAGGTCCACGGTGCGCCGCTATGTGGATGCAGATAAGCAGATTCATTGACACCTGTGACCCGGCTCTCCCTTCATTCTCACAGCCCATTACGTCTTATTGATCTTCAAGCGGCTGAGAGAGACTGCCATGTTTCTGCTCCTTATTTCAACCCCAAAGAAACTCAGAACAAAAATAAGCACATAAACAGCAGCTACTTTAGCTGTTTGTCTCTGTCGCCACTCCTATAATTTATAGGGATTTCGGATCCATAATTAAAGTTCCCCCACTGCTGAATCGGTATTAAATCAACTTTTAATCACACTGTGCGGTGGTACATCAAGTAGATGGTTACAGCAAGTGTGGCAGTGTGGATTTCGTCTGTGGTTCATCGAGTACTTTACGTTCCCCATTATTTATATCTTTAAATAATGTTTAAAATAAAATAAAATTACAATTTTGGCAGGCTTATCATGGTATATAACTAAAATTTAAAACATGTCTTTTAATTTAAATAAAATATAAATATTGGTTGGTAAACTTAACATAATAAACTCCAAGGAATGATGTCATCAAGTATATACTGTACATTTTTAATGTTTGTGGAGGAGCTCACATGTGGTACCATTTGAAAGCTTATAATGTATACTTTCTGGAGAAATGCATCACTTTGGCATTTGTTTGGCAAATTACTCCATTTCTGCCTGGATTTCACTTCACTTCACTTTATTTGTTTGTCCCCGAAGGGCAATTTGCTTTGCAACCAGACCAGCACACACAGATCAAAAACAGTTTAGAAACATTAAGAAACACCTAAAAAAAAAGAAAAAAAAAGTTATTGTAGGATAACAAAGAATTGAAAAGCTTCCCATACACACACATTCAGTGGTCTCTAAATACACAATGTTGGTGTAATTTTACACAAAACCATTTGAAGTTACATGAAACACTGATAAAGTGAAAAAAAAAAGGTTTTTGTTTTTTTCCTGCATCATGTTGTATGCAAGATTTATTCAAATTGATCTGAAAAGAAATTACTGTTATGTAATTTCCGCCTACCCAAATCTAAAGTGTCCCCATAGCCTATACAGTGGTATAAATGCAATTAGAGAAAACCCTGGAATTACATAAAACACTGCTAAAAGTGATACATATTAATTGTATATTGAATGTGCTATAATAAACAAACATAAAAAAGGAGCTACAATTTGATTTTCTTGTTTGAAAGTGTGTATCTCAGACCTTTTGTGCTCTAGCAGCCTGCAGGCAGTTTGGGCTGTTTCCAGTATATGTCAGCACTGGAAAAGAGAAATGTGTGACACTGGGATTTTGCATTCATACCATGGGTATGGGAAGACTTTAGATTTGGGTATAGATGGTTATTACATAAAAAGGTAATATTCCTCCCTTCAGATCCATTTGAATAAATCTTGATACAGGCAAAATTATTTTTCCAGTATTTAAATCAGCACTAGGTAATTTTCAACCTTCATAATATATTTTTTAAGACTCTTGTGATAAATCGACTTACAATAGGTTGAATGACATGTCTGCCATAGCCTGATGGGGTCTGTATCGTTTTTAATCGTACTTTTAAACTTCGGGTTTTGGGTAGTAACCCGAGAACAAAAAGAACTACAAAATTCGACTGCTTTACGGCATATACGTCACTTCCACCAACACACACACTTCCTTAAATTCGGACGTGCGAGCCCAACTTTGTTCGCCGGATAATATAGTCATGTCCGAAGCAGCAGAGACAAATAAGAAAGAAAAGGTTTTGTTGGAGGAAAGCAATAAGAGGAAACGAGAGAGTGCTGTGATTAAAGGCAGGACGAGGATCAACATGTGACCAGCGTTTGCTCGTCGGCGTGAGCTGAAGGAGGCGTGCCCGACCGATGCTGTCCTGCTTGTTACGGTGAGCTACCACTCAAACATTGAACTGAAGTATCAGATTCTGTAAAACGGTAACCAATAGACTACTATAATGACGCTGGCTTGTAAACGTGAGCATCGTGATTATTTGGCGTTTGAAAAAAATAAAACCCATGAAATTATATTCATATGACATGCTGAAGCATAAGCCACTGACTGTAACGTTACCTGGGATGAAGACATTTCACACGCGACGCCAGAAGAACTGGAACTCCTCTTGCAGTGTTCAGGGGAACTGTTAGTGCTGCACCGACCCACGGCGCCACTTTTCTGAAGTTATTTGGCCCGCCCCGCACCACTGTATATATTTTTACAACCCGCCGCGCACCCGCGACCATTAAATAGACATACAGGGTCTGCAGGTTATGAGACGAGCCACGCATCACTAGTTCAAGGCTTTCAGGGCTGTCATGTCAACAAATGCATGCGCGATGGTATCCCCTGTTTTAGGATGACAGAGCTTACGACAGTAGTTGAGGACATTATTTTTTCCATACTGTAGGGGGACCCCGAGAGCAAAAGTAGCCAAGTGCGGCTTTAAATAAAAAAGCATATCTTACAGCTCAGACAACATATACTTACATGTGTATCAGTTTTCCTGTAGAATGACTTCCAACATTGCATTTAGAGACCACTGTATGTGGGTATGGGAAGCTTTTCAATTTGGGTAGGCCAAATCCAGGCAGAAAATCCCCAAAATGGTCCCAGAGCTTAAGTAAACTTAATGCTAATTAGAAATGTTGCTTTGGCAATAAACTGAAACAAGTTGTTCAAAAGTCAGGCCAGAACAAGAATGACTCAAATTTAGCCAAGACTTTGAAAATGATTTGTGTGTCCATGAGCGTAGCAGCTACCAATGAAATATACAGCCTTATGCGTCTTGTGACACACATATAGTGCAAATCATTTCTCATATAGCAAGTCCCATCAAGCTTTATCATACTCAGCCGGCTTGTGTTTTCCGGACCGATCAGGTTGTTGACAGCAGCGACCCTCTATGTTCAGACAGGTCATTGTCGAGCCATTACTCCAGTCACAGTGATAGGAAGCTGCTTTATCAGATGTTGAAGTCAGAGGCACCGGTGATTAATGGACCAGTGCTGATAGACACACAGAGAGCAGTTTGCCCATCTATCTGCTTACAAAAACAACCATAGAGGAAAGATAAAATGGGCTTTTATGATACAAAAAAAAGAAAAGAAATCCGTAACATGTTCAAATGAAAGGGTTAGTTCACCCAAAAATCACCCTGAAGTTATCCTAGGTGTGTATGACTTTCTTCTTTCAGTCAAACACAATCAGAGTTGTATTCCTGGCTCTTCCAAGCTTTATAATGGGAACAGCCTAATTGTGAAGCTCCAAAAAGTGCATACATTAATCATAAAAGTCATTCATACTGCCCTTTGTAAAAAGAAAAAAATATATTTATAACTTTATAAACTATAATCATTGGCTTCTGGTAACGGCTGTACGGGAGTCTAGTTCTGGCGGAAGAGTAATATTTGGCTAGAGTTCGACCAATATTGTATTTTACTGATACCGATAACTATGAACTTACATGTTGATGATCGATTAATCAATCGATAGTTTTTAAAATAGATAAAAGACAAACAAACATAACACTCCAAGTAAAACAGTGCAGAATGTTATTACAAAAAAAAAGAAATGTGCTATTCAAGTATATTCAAGTAGATAAAACACATGTATTTAAACAAATACAAATGTATTAATACATGCTGGAATTAACAACCTAACAAAAAACAATACATCTACAGCATGAATTAACATTAGTTAATGTTACAAATATAATCTTATTGTAAAATGTTACCATTTCATAGAAACCCAAACAGACATGCTTTAAAAATGGCCATTTTATATCTATGCAAAGGCCAGAGCACTGAAATTACATAAATGTGCAAACCCGATTCCCAAAAAGTTGGGACACTGTACAAATTGTGAATAAAAAAGGAAAGCAATAATTTACACATCTCATAAACTAAGGTCTATTTTATTCACAATAAAATGTAGATAACATCACATGTTGAAAGTGAGACATTTTGAAATGTCATGCCAAATATTGGCTCATTTTGGATTTCATAAGAGCTACACATTCCCAAAAAATTGGGACAGGTAGCAATAAGAGGGCGGAAAAGTTAAATGTAGATATAAGGAACAGCTGGAGGACTCATTTGCAATTTATTAGGTCAATTGCCAGCATGATTGGGTATAAAAAGAGCGTCTCAGAGTGGCAGTGTCTCTCAGAAGTGAAGATGGGCAGAGGATCACCAATTCCCCCAATGCTGCGGCGAACCTGGACTGGTTGAGTGGTTGCCATGGAAAGAAACAACAATACCTTAATAATGTGCTGACTTATGTGGACTAACTTTTACTTGAGGAAATCTGTTAATAATGGGTTATTAGGTTTGCACTTATTGGCCATGTGCTGTTTACTGTCTATAATGGCAAACACTGCTTAAGTGAACGCTTAAGTTTAATACAATGATCATAATGCAAGACAAGTAAGCTTACATTGCATGCTTTTAAATTATTCAAAGATTCAAAGATTCAAATTATTCAAATTATTCATAGATTCAAAACTTTTAAATTAATCGATTGCAGGGAGCATGGTTGGATATTTTCTTTGCTTCCGAAGGTCTTTATTAACTAATTAACTATTAATTAGCCGTATAGATTACTATTATAATGGATAGATGCATTATTTTTGTGCTTCAAAACTGTGCTATTCACTCCCTTTATAACGTTTGGAAGAGCTAGAATATTTTTTATATAACTCTGAAGAAAGTCACATGGCTTGAGGGTAAGTAAATTATGGGATAGCTTACAATTTTGGGTGAACTAACCCTTTAAATGAACAGTTCAACACAAAATTTAAATTGTATTGATTTACCTTCATATTGTTTCAATCTTGCTTTTTTGTTTATAGAAATACAGAATTACATTTTTATTCTCAGTTCTGAGAAAAGAAACGTCTCGCTGCGTCACCGCTTTGGGAACACCTCTGTGTGATTGCATCGTGAAGCACGTATGTCATCAGTCCAATAGGAAAACGGAACGTCATAGGCGGGTGACGTCACTGACCCGGAAACTATAAAGCACACCGGCAAACACACGCCGTTAGCTTCTGAATAGGATGAAACAAGGTGCTTGCGGGCATGCGGGGAGTATGGCACAGTGACGCAGCGTCTCGTTCCCAATTCAGGGAACTAAGGTTACAGACGTAACCGAGACATTCCTATCATAGGAACTCGATCTGCGTCACCGCTTTGGGAATGAGAATACCCATGCCCCCATAGGAGCCAGATGCCCGCCTGTGAAGTGTCAAGAGGCGGAGTAGAATAAATGTCAAGTTTGTAGAATCTGATGAAGGTATGCGGCAAAGACCAACCTGCCGCATCACAGACATCCAGCAGGGAGGAACCTGACAAGAGTGTCTGCGAAGCAGCCATACTCCTAGTAGAGTGGGACCGGACGGCCAAGGAGAAGGCTGTCCGGCTGTCACATAAGCAAGTGAGATTTGCACCCCCCGTCACCCCACCCCAGCTATGTGGACATAAGTGTCTAGGCACAAACAGTGCATGAGCAGATATGATGCCCTGGTCCGACGTCACCAGAGGCGGAGGATAAAGGCTTGCAGCACAAAGGTTCGAGGAGGCTTAGGAACATAGCCTGGCCTAGGGTACAAGAAGGCCTTTGCCATACGAGCGCAAATTCCAGACACGAGGGTGCCACCGAGAGAGCTTGTAAATCTCCTATACTCTTAGGGAGAAAAAGCGTCTTTAGAACAACAAACTTCTCGGAAACTTCCTCGAGCGGCCCAAAGGCAGACTCGGAAAGACCTTGAAGGACCAAGAAATCCCAGGTCGGCACCCTGGTGCATACTGCAGGCCTCAGCCTCCAAGGAAACGAGTAACCAGACGGAGTCACCCCAAGAAACACCACCCAAAGGAGTGTGGTAAGCACCTGAGGCCACCACGTACACCTTTAATGTGGGGGGAGCTGGCCCAGCGGAGAATCTCCCCTGCAGGACCTCCAGCACCACGCTCGCAGGGCAGTTAACTGGATCCCACAGGCGATCTCTGCACCATAAGGTGAAGAGCCTCCATTTCAGTGTGTACAGTTTCCTCGTGGAAGGAGCTCTAGAGTGTAGAATGGTCACAACAACCTCGGTTGAGAGTTCAGAATTTATGCCGTCGAGGAGAGACACAAGGTCCAAGAACCATACTCGGCATGGCCAGAAGGGGGCTACTAACAGAAGATCCCGACGCACTCTCTCCAGAACTCCCAGAAGCAGAGCATCCAGTCCGAGAGGAACTGGAGACACTAGGGAGAACCCCAGACAACAATGCATATTCTCATGAGTGGCAAGCAGGTCACTTGAGCCCTGCCAAATCTCTCCCAAAGGAGCTCCACCACCTCGGTGTGGAGTCTCCACTCCCCGGGCCTTGGCCCCTGCCTTAACAGGATGTCTGCTTCCACATTCAACCGCCCGGGAATTTACATAGCCCTCACTGAGAGCAGTTCCACTGGGACCAGAGGGGAATAAGGCACGCCAGCTTGTATAACTGGCGTGACCTCGGACCTCCCTGATGGTTGATATATGAGACCACCAATGTGCTGTCTGTGTGAACGAGCACATGAGGCCCCTGAGATAAGGCAGGAAGTGTTTCAGTGCCTTAAACACTGCCAGCATTCTAGACAATTATGCCACGAATGATGGTGTTCCTGCCATAGACCCTGGGCCGAGCGACCACTCATGGTCGCCCCTCCCAGCCCATAAGGGAGGCATCCATGCTCAGAGATACCCGCTGGCATGGTGCCCCCAGTAACGGGCCTTGGCCTAGAAAGCAAGGGTCCCTCCGCATGACCAAGGAGCGGAGACACCGCCGCGTAACCTTGATCACACAAAAAGGATTTCCCCGGGGGGAAAGCCCTTGGTTTTGAGTCACCACTGTACAACAGTGGTCTCTTTTGCGGTCTCATGTACAACAGGCCGCACGGAATGATATTGGACGCTGCTGCCATGAGACCCAACAGCCTCTGAAACTGTTTCACAGTGAGCGACTAGCCTAGTTTCACCCCTCTTAAGGCCGAGCCGGTTGACCCTATGCAAAGCTCTTCACGACGCAACCACGCAGAGGCGTTCCCAAAGCGGTGACGCAGCTCGAGTTCCAATGATAGGGAACTCGCCTTTCGTCGACATTTTGGCAAAATTATATTATTATGTTGCTTCTTGCACTTTCACAGCACTTTCAAAATAAAGACAGTAGTGCACTTTAATCCAAGACATATGAACATGAATGTGTTTTATTACTTTGGTTTTTACACACATCACTGCAGTTTTCAGATGAAATTTCCTAAAAGGTAAATGCTCTATTGCTATTAAAAATAACATACCGCCTAAACCATATTCTATACCTACCTTGAATGTATAGGTAAGGTTATGTAGATAGAGGCACTTTTTTCCAGATGAGCTTATGTTGCAGCCAGGCGCCCTGACAAATATCTCTTTAGGATCATGGAACAAAGAAATAATGAGAAAACATATTTATTTAATTCCACACAGAGAAACATTTATAGATAATGGGCCTATAAAAGCAGGAAGAACACAAATTGCACATTACTTTCCAAATGCACTCACAATTTTGTTTTCTTTTTTTTCATGGACTGACATTTACCAAAATAAATCACATCTTTTGTTTCTTTCTATTGTCTGTAAAAGTACCTTATACGTTGTTATGGATCATCACCAGTTTGTTAAACATGCAGGTTTTGCACTTGATATTGTGCAGATGCTCAGTTGGTTTGCTTTGCTCTTTTTCCCTAGAGACAACTCCATAAACAATAAGCAATTTAAAACTAATTAAACATTTTAAATTAGACTAGAAGTTATTTGCAGTATTAGCCACCTCAGTTAGTATTGTTCTTTCACATTGTGGGTGTGAGTGACAACTTGGCCGTTTCCCTCACAGCAGTCTCAAATGAAAGCAGACAATGGAATTATATTTAGGAACAGTTGTCAACCAAATCTCAGCAAGAGGAATTAAGAGATAACCTGGCTGTAGAAGCCTAATGTGTTACCAAAAGCTCTTTTATAATAGATCGGGTAGATAATACCATAATGAAATATCACGGGTGTGTACTGCTGAAAGAGCTGAG
Organism: Pseudorasbora parva; assembly: GCF_024679245.1. Lineage (NCBI taxonomy): Eukaryota > Metazoa > Chordata > Actinopteri > Cypriniformes > Gobionidae > Pseudorasbora > Pseudorasbora parva. The sequence goes on from NC_090178.1 coordinate 48,220,645, forward strand.
AGGCATGACATATACAGTACCAATTAATTTTGTCTAACGATCAGTTAATTATATCAGCTTAAACAGATAAAATAAAATAATACACCATAAATTTACTTTTTTTCCCAATCCCAAGTCATTTTATCGTGATATAGAACTTTTCAATGACTGTATTATTTGGACTGTGCTACGTGTTTCAACAGAGAAACCCAGATACTCTTATCTGTGTCAAAGTATCTAGCCCTTAAAGAGCCTTTCATCAGTTTTTAGGCAAATCTTTTGCTCTACTCTTTTGATAACAAATGCTAGGATGACATTTAAATATCTGACCATGCGATTAAAATGACAAGCCAGCAGGATTCAGCTTTTATCCTGATCCTATAAAAGAAATTGTGGTTCTTGTTAGTGGTCTGAAAAAAAAAAAAAAAAAAAAACGTAACGTAAAATGTATGGTTATAATGTAATATTTAACCATTATAATTTTGGGGCAAGGTCTAAAAGGAACATTTGCCAAATGCAAGTGAAAATCGGCATTATGAATCTCTGTCAGTCACCAGTAACAATTTTTTAATTGAATTTTGAACTAACAATGCAATGCAACATTATCAGTGCATTCGCTCTTAAAGTGACAGCATCCTAATAATCTACTGTCTTCAAAGGGGAAAAAAATCACTCACTTCTCTTAAATTTTACAAAGGATATAAATACTATGCAGTGTTATTTATTTGATTTTCCTACTTTACTTTATAATGTGAATATATTTGTATTATTTGTGACCCGTCATGGAAACCAGGGACACAAGTGTTTTATTTTTATTTTATTTTTTTTCAAAATATGTGATTTTCGCTTTTTTGCAGAATCTGTTAGATGAAATCACGAAGAAGCCTCTCCGTGTTTGAGATAGCAGTTTGGTATATTTAAAGGTGCCCTAGAATGAGTTGAAACAATGGGCCCTATTTTACCGATCTGAAACGCAAGTGTCAAAGCGCGAAGCGCAAGTAACTTTGTGGGTGGGTCTCGGCGCTGTTGCTATTTTCCCGGCGGGATAGATGGCTTTTGCGCCCGGCGCAAATCTAAAATGGGTTGGTCTGAAGTAGCTTCATTATACATAGGTGTGGTTTGGGCGTAACGTGAATAAACCAATCAGAGCGGCATCCAACATTCCCTTTAAAAGCAGGTGCGCAAGTTCCATTATGGATTGCTATTATTATGGCGTATTTACCAGGTGCACGCCAGGAGCGCTTCACAGCCGAGTAGACTGATGTTCTTGTAAGAGCAGTGAAAGACAGAGAAGTTGTGTTGAATGGGGATGGGAGAAACCCACCCAAAATTGCGTCGGTTAAACAGTTTTTTCAGTTTTTCAGTCGATTTTTTTTCCTGGTACTTGACGGACAAACCAATTTGTCAGATGTCCTTATATACATGTCTTGCCACTATTGGGCTAGATTTATGCCTATTTTTTCACATCTTCGTGGCACACCACAATGATTTCCGTCATTTCATGTGTTAATATTTTTTTAGTGTAACAATTTATGATTTGTAAAAATAACTGTTGCATCTGTGTAGATTACATGAGCAAAGTGTATGCGCGTTGTGCTCGCTATACATTATGGCAGTGGTTCCCAAACCTGTCCTGGAGGACCCCCAGCAATGCACATTTTGCATGTTTCCCTCATCAGACACACCTGATCCAACTCATCAGCTCATTAGTAGAGATGGCAAGACCTGAAGTGGACGTGTCTGATTAGGGAGACATACAAAATGTGCAGTGCTGGGGGTCCTCCAGGACAGGTATGGGAACCACTGCATTTTGCTCAAGCATGCGCCCTTAAAATAGCATAATGAACAACACGCAACGCGCCACTGACTTTAGACTAGGTTTTTTCTGGTCAGTGGCGCAATTGTTTAATGGAACAGCAAAATAGCACCAGGGATTGTTTGCGCCGGAACACGCCTCCTTTTTTGCGCTGAACCGCCCAGGGAACGCAAGTTCATTCACTAGTTTAGTGACGTGCTTCTGTGGAGGGAAAAGTGTGTTTTGCGCGGGTGCAAAATAGGAATGACACATGCGTCGGTGTATTGCGCTGTCAATTGCGTCAAAGTCAATTGCGCTGGGTGCAAGATAGGGCCCAATATGTTAAATTGTTCTCTGATATCTACATAGAGGGTATGTGGCTTATTTAAGGGCAAAAATTGCCCAGATACAGTTTCACAGGTCCATTTACAACCCTATAAATTGTCCCTAGGATGTAATGCTCTGTTTTTGCCTCATTTGGAAGAATCATGAATATTAATGTTGAGCTCTGCTCTGATTGGCTTATTTCAGCAGCTCACAGCACAGCAGTTCAGTTGTTCTGAGTCCTGACCGTCCTGACAGAACACAGACCGACTGAATGACACTTTAAGCAGAACATCTCAAATGGAGATTGCTGAAATGCAGCTTACTTGTTTATTGGTGTTTTCAGATCATCTGCGCACGAGAGAGAGAGAGAGAGAGAGAGAGAGAGAGAGAGAGAGAGAGAGAGAGAGAGAGAGAGAGAGAGAGAGAGAGAGAGAGAGCTTGCGTGCATATGGTTGCCAGATTGGACATAAATCTGGTAAAACACCGGATAGTATACGTGTTCTTTTCACAGAAAAGCTTTGTTTGAGATATTAATGCGTACTGTAGGCCTAATATAGCCTGTCTATACAATAGTTTGTTAAGCCTTTTCTGTAAACTATTTAAAGTCTAATAACAGGAATATTGAATCATCATCGTGTTGACTGTCATACCACGACACCGCAGCAGAGGGAGGGAAGAGTTTACGTGAACCTGAATTTATCGACTTTAATATTCATCTGTACATCACATTAAACTATGCAAAAGCTTACGATAACTGTGTGTAAAGGCTTGAAATTTCATGTACATATCCGCGTCATTTCACAATGCCATCATTAATAACACATCATCATTGTTTCAGAGGACCATGTCACTACTTTAGTTGAGGGGCCACAAACATGATGAAGGCATGAGAAGCTAATGCTTAGTTAATGATGACTACTGGATTATGATGTTAATGATGACTATTGTATTATAATGTTAATGATGACTACTGTATTATAATGTTAATGATGACTACTGTATTATGATGTTAATGATGACTACTGTATTATAATGTTAATGATGACTACTGTATTATAATGTTAATGATGACTACTGTATTATAATGTTAATGATGACTACTGTATTATAATGTTAATGATGACTACTGTATTATAATGTTAATGATGACTACTGTATTATGATGTTAATGATGACTACTGTATTATAATGTTAATGTTATCATTTTATAAAACATAATTTAAAGTAAGGCAAGGCAAGTTTATTTATATAGCACATTTCATACACAATGGCAATTAAAAGTGCTTTACATAGAAAGGAATTAAAATAGGGATAACAAATGCATAAGACAAAGAATACAATGTAAAGAGAATTAAAAATAATAAAATGATAACATTAACATGTAAATATAATAAAACATAATTTAAAGTAAGGCAAGGCAAGTTTATTTATATAGCACATTTCATACACAATGGCAATTAAAAGTGCTTTACATAGAAAGGAATTAAAATAGGGATAACAAATGCATAAGACAAAGAATACAATGTAAAGAGAATTAAAAATAATAAAATGATAACCAAAGAAAAGAACAAAGGTAAACTAAAACATTTATAAGTAGTCTTATGCATGAATTAGATCAATGTTTTTTTGTTAACACTGACAACATCATGATCATGAGTAATAAACCATAATGTATGATGATTTACTTACCTTAGTTAATGTTTTAATTAAGGCGTTGTTCATCCATGAAGTCATGAATGAAAGACTTTGAATTCCTGATAGTTCCTGATGATTCATGAGATATTAATGCATGTAGTAATGCATAAGTCATGCATGAATTCATGATAATTCACGTACCCTTACCGTAAAGTGTTACTGACTGAAAAATATTCCTAATCTACAACTTGGCAAATGTGAAGAATGTATCAGACTGGCGTCAGACGAGTTGGACCGTAAGATATCAGAGGCTTTATCGATATAATATTTGATGGGGATAAAGACAAATAAATAGGGAAAATCTGTAACTTTCACTACAGAAGGAGAAAAGAGAACTCTGCATGGGAGACAGTCCTGTAGCCCGAAGCTTTCTCCAGACATTATGTACAACATACGGCTGGATTCTTTAGCTGCGGAAAAAGAGTGGCTGGACATGCAAATTATTGGACATTTAGAGGCAAACAGACATCCACAAAGAAGACCTGACAAACAGAAATTGTGCCCGATTGACGCGATTTGTACCGAGGTAACCCAAAACCCCCACTCCCCCTGGAACGTGAAGGCTGCTGACCCTGCCCCCGCGGAGGTCACTGCACGCTACTGCTCTGGAGACATCAGAGACTGAAGAGAGTGCAGTTTAAATGTTCATGTTTTCACTAGGAATTGAACCCATGACAAGCATCGTGCTCACCCTCAACAATTGTATGACTCATTTATCAAAGATAAATCTCATCTCTGAGCTCGAGGGCCCTGGCGTTGTGTCCTTGAGAAAGGACCAGTTTCTCCTTCGTGTACCTTTTTTTTCTCTCTTTGTCACTCAATCCCCTCCAATCACAGCGAGCAGATTTTCTAATATCCATTACTTCTATATCGAGGTCAGTTCAATCCGAATGGGTCTGCCAAAGAATTGGCAGGTGCCGATAAGAGCCTCACTCCAGACACTGTAATAAGTTAACAAATCCAACTATGACCCAGAATCCCCTGCACTGCTATTCCACACCATTTCCATAAGCCATTACAATACACCCGGTGTCATATGAGAAAACAGGAGCGCACACAAAACATGTTAAGCCACAGATGTCAGAGAGCTGGATCCTGGATTAGTGATACACTACATTTAAGGTGGCATTGATAGCGCTGTGCCAAGGATTGACGTAAAGCTAACCTGCTGTTATCTTATTTCATCTCTGTGATAAAAGAGAATTTGGACTTGACTTAGACACTTTCTAGCTATATAACTCAAACTTTTATCTCCTTTTATGACTTAGTTGCAAAAAAAAGACATGCACACAATTAAACTACAACATTAATCATAAGAATGCTTGCATAGTGGCCCCTATATATACACAGATCAGGCATAACATTATGACCTAATATTGTGTCAGCCCCCATTTTGCTGCCAAACAGCTCTGACCAGTCGAGGCATGGACTCCTCTAGACCCCTGAAGGTGTGCTGTGGTATCTTGAATCAAGATGTTATTAGCAGATCCTTTAAGTGAGGTGGGGCCTCCATGGATCGGTCTTGTTTGTTCAGCACATCCCACAGATGCTCGATTGGATTGAGATCTGGGGAATTTAGAGGCTGAGTCAACGCCTCAAACTCGTTGTTGTGCTCCTCAAACTATTCCTGAAGCATTTGTGCTTTGTGTCAGAAGCATTATCCTGCTGGAAGAGCCACAGCCAACAGAGAATACAGTTTACATGAAAGGCTGAACATGATCTGCAATAATACTTAGGTGGAGCGTGTCAAAGTAACATCCACATGGATGGAGGACCCAAGGTTTCCCAACAGAACATTGGCCAAAGCATCACACTGCCTCCGCCGGCTTGCCTTCTTCCCATAGTGCATCCTGGGGCCATGTGTTCCCCAGGTAAGCCACGCACACACACCCGGCCATCAACGTGATGTAAAAGAACACGTGATTCATCAGACCAGGCCACCTTCTTCCATTGCTCCGTGGTCCAGTTCTGATGCTCACGTGCCACTGTTGGTGCTTTCGGCGGGGTCAGGGGTCAGCATGGGCACCCTGACCGGTCAACGGCTATGCCGCCCCATACGCAACAAACTGAGCTGCTCTGTGTATTCTGACAGCTTTCTATCAGAACCAGCATTAACTTCTGGAGCAGTTTGAGCTCCAGTAGCTCGTCTGTTTGATCAGACCACATAGGTCAAAATAAGTAGTTTTTCTGCAATTATTTAATAAAACATACAGTAATATTTATATTGTGGAATATTATTAGAAATAACCATAAAAATAACCATTTCTATTTTAATATATTTTAAAACTTAATTTATTGATGGCAAACCTGAATTGTCACCATCATTATTATCATGATCCTACAGAAATCTTTCTAAACTACTCATTTGCTGCCGAGTTATCAGTTATTATTACACGGCTCTGTGAAATACTTGATTCTGATTGGTCAATCGTGCATTCCAGCTGTACGTTATTTCCAGATAACACCCGCTCATCCGGGTACTACGAGTTATCTTGACCGGTACTACTTCTGTGCTTAACGCTGGCGCCATCTTGTGGCTTAAACAGCCGTGGGTTACAATGGAAGACTTCAAGGCAGGTTTCCTTTATAACGTTTTTAATCTAGATATTTTTCTTCCACAAACGCATCGATTGGAATCAGAAGGCTCTATTAACCCATCGGAGTCGTGTGGAGCACGTTATTTGACGGACAGCTGCATTTAATGGACTTCAAACACAACTACAACTACTGCTGGGATTAGCCTGGACTTATAACTCTGATAGAAATATAACTGATTGTATTTGTCTGACAGAAGAATGTCATATACACCTATAATGACTTGAGGGATAGTAAATCATAGGCTTGGTTTCATTTTTGGGTGAACTAACCCTTTCAGCATTCATTTTCAACATTTAGCAGCAATAGATAAAGGCTTAAAGCAGGTTGGAACTGTTTTTCTTCGCGGAAGCTTTGCGTAAGAGCTAATAAAATATTTAATCTCGAGACAATTTTTTGTGTCTAATAATTATTTATTTGAGACTAGTAGCCGTGTAATAAGCGGGATAATGTCCACCCAGCCGGTTGTTATCGCAGAATAAACCCCTTCAGAGTGACGCTCCGCTTCACGTCGGTGTCCTGATCACTCTGAAGGGGTTTATTCAGCGATAACAACCGGCTGGGTGGACATTATCCCTTACTTGATAACTCGTGCTCAATTTTTATTAATAGTTCTAATTATCAGTGTTTAAAACTATAATAATTTTGTGGAAACTGTGGTTCTTTTTTTTCTGGATTCTTTGATGAATATGAAGATAATAATAATCATAATTATTCTAAACATTTGATGGTAGTGTATATAAATAATTTAGATTTGATCTAGAAAAAGAAAATTGGAGACAGCGCCCTCTCTCTCTCTATCTGTAAGTACACAGGGAGCGGCTGCTGGTCCTCTTCCCTGATCTTGCTGATAATGCATGATGGTGGCTGTTCGGAGATATTTGTCATTGTTTGCAGAATGAATGTAAATCCAGACAATCCATTCACTGAGTTTCTTAGAGATCAGTAAAAGCCACAGACTGCGAGACACAAAAGATAGTTAAGCAGCAGCATATTAATGTAGGAAAAACAAGCTTCGATTAGCAGTTTGCAAGATTTATTAGAGCAGAAGTGTATAATTTCAGCTGTTCTGCACACAGTGCTTCTTGCTGTGGACGGCATGAAGATGTGCTTTGAAATAGATGTGATTTGTTTTGGTTATAAAGGTAAGCATGTTTGAAATATCTGTTCAAAGTATGATTAAAAGCAACTGAACTCGATGTTCGTATGTGTCAGAGATTGCATCACTCACGTGTCTTTGTCAGTAGTCTAAAGGTTGGTGTTAGTAAGGAGAAAGGTACAAAATCTTAAGGCAGAGTTATAAGAGGCTGATAAGTGGAGTGGCATGCAAGCCCTCGGTTAAGAGACTCTTCACATAGACACGTCTTCCTCTTCTGCTTCCTGCTCTTCAAAACACACCTCTACAAAAGGTGAAGGTGGACTCTAGAAGAGCAGGAGGAAGATCAGTTAACTCCAAATGCTGTATGATTCGAGAATAAAAAAAAAAACTAAAAAATAACATTTCACATTCAACAGCACACAGAGGGGTATGAAATGTGTATTTAGTACTAATAAAAGGTTCGGGATCGGATGCATTATTAGGTAATATTGTGAAATATTATTATTACAGTTTTAAATAACTGGATGTTTTGCAGCCATTACTCCAGTCACATATTCCTTCAGAAATAGTTCGGTCACGTTAGACTCATTTCTATGAAATTTCAAATTGCAAAAAAAGTTGTGTACAGAGTCCTGCAGTCGTGAAGGTCAAAACCCAGAAGACTGAATCGCCACTGGTTCCTTTGAGATTTCCCTGTGGCTTTATAATGGGGTTTTTACATTTATGAGTAAAATAAGGTCTGTGGGAAACAAATTGACGATACTTGTTCTAAAAACATAGATTTATAAAAATAAACAACAGCTTCAAGATTTGCATTTGTAATATGGGTGTGTGTATCATCAAGTTATGTTTCCCACAGACCTTATTTTACTCATAAATGTAAGAATACTATTATTGCCAGGGTTTTGTTAAGGGCAGCGGCTGTCAACACTGTAATATTTAGTGTAGTATTTTCATAGCAGTATATGCTGTAGATACGCTACACTAAGTACTAATAGCAAAATATTCTATTTACAATAAATATAGTAGTTGTTGTACATTAAACGGTATGCAATAATAATATAGGGTGTAAACTATTATATTTACTAAATGTATTAAATGGATGCTGCCTTATTGGGACAATAAAGCCCTCTCAACACCTATGTGTACCTGATATATTTTATTATTAAACACACGATAGACACTTTTCCACTTTTCAAATATTTTCTTAATTTTTATTGAAAACTAATGCCTTTCCGATCTGATATGTGATGGGAAAAGATTTTGGTAAAAGGTGGATTCAAACAAATCACTTTGCAGCTTTCTGCCACGCACCACACCTTACCCCTAAACTATTGCTGCTGATGACAAACCACCATCTTTCGTTATTTTGTCTGGCTCAATAAGACGTCATTGGGCGGCGTTTGTGTAAATAGCCTTTGCTAACAAGGTGGCCTATTTGCACATAGAAATAGGGGTGTTCGATTCCAGGTTTTTTGGAGTCCCGTCTCCCACTAGCCTGACGTGGTCATACTCAATTCTAGGCAGAATATGAGTCTGCTGCTCCATTGGGCTGTGATTATGAGGCGTGTTTCAACCCAACCAGGAAAGACATCAATTGGATGGAGCTACAACCAATCAGAGCAACGAAGTGACGCATTGTCAAATGTCAACAGAAAGAGCTCAACTACTGTGTTGCCAAGTCCGCGTTTTTTCCCCCCCGCGGGTTGTTTTCTATGTCCGTGGGTTGAAGCGACTATTATGTGATATATCGACCCATGAGTGCGAATTTTAGCAGGAAACCTTGCCAAAATAACACACATTTACCCCCCAAATGCCATTTTTCCCCCGGAGAACCCCCCTGAGAAGCTATTGTTTAGGACTAGTAGTTGGCGGGTTTTGTTGTAAAAACTGAAATCAGGCTGGAATACACGATCTTTGCCGGTGTTGTAAAAAAAGAAAATAATTTAATGATACACAGAGTACTTACCCAACATGATCATCATTTCTGACAGAAATTGTGAAGGTGATGCAGATACAAACAAGCTCTCCGTTTAGGATTCGATCAATATAATCCAAGCCCCTTTGATGACGTGCATGATTATGTTACTGTTTATCATCATCGTCTAAAGCCCGCCCTGATGATTTCATTGGTCTGAACAGTTTCTGTTCGGAGATAATTACTCCTCTATGGAACAAGGCCAGACCGAACTGCCCAATGTAAAAATTTTGTGGGCGGGGCTAAATTCGGCTGGCATCCGGGCTAGTCTCCCACTGTAGGAGTCTATGAAATCGATCTATCCTCTAAGTCTATCCTCAACTCCATTTACTTTACATCAAAACAGGGTCAGAAATAAGACATTTCCCTCCAACACAAAGCCTTCCGCACACAAATTAGTCCAATTTAGCGATGACTTGATGAGTGGCTGCGATCGATAACTTTAAAGAGGAAAACGTCACGAAAAAGAGCTGCTGTCGAAAAGAGGGCACTAAATGCACATGGTCATTGTCTTAAAAGGTGAGTTTTAAATATGAAATAAAACATAAAATATTTTTTTTATTATTATTATTTATGCTTAGTTTAATGATTATGTACACAAGGTTAACCATGGAAAACCGAATCTTATTTATTGTATTAACATACTGTAGCAAGTGGCTGATTTGTAGCGACTACGCCACCCCGGAACAACGGGGAAATAACCAAAAACACAGAACACGCAAATACGTTCCACCAAAAATAGGCTGTAGGCGAGAGTTTCCGTATAAACAATTATTTTATTAGGGTTAAAATTGAAATACAAAATTTAAAATTGATATGAAACATCAATATTAAATGGTCTTGGTCAAATCAAAAGAGGAAATTAAATAAATGTAGGGGGCTGAGGTTTCCTTAATGAGAAGCAGGCTGATATGGTGCATACAGTGCACAAAAGAAGAAAATCCCTCCAATCAGAATCACATCCACAAAAAGATCACTGCAAATAATGACCAAATATAGTGACACCGCAATAATGACAATCCATATCTAAGTGAAGCCCGTGCAACCCAGAATCAGCCCACTTCCCGGAAACAACCAGCTCCTGCAAAATACCAAAAAAAAGAGAACTCACATTAGAAAAACAAACATTTAAATAAAGCAAAAAAAAAGAGAAATGAAATCAAAAAGTCAAGGTACTAGATGAAACAAGGATAATCAAGTCTACAAACAAATATACATTAAAAATAAAACAAAATAACAAAACATATACTGTCACAGAAAGATGGCATAAACTCAGTACTGATCAAGGCTCAAGGTTTCAAATGACCGAGATCACAAATACCGCATATAGCGGTAATTAACACTTATAAAGAGTGACTGTTATTCAACAGACAGATAACAAAACTGAGGGTTCGTGACAGCAATAACAAATCAATGAACAAAACAAAAAGAGCATACAATCCAAACGAAAACTACTCAACAGAAATGAAACAAATCAAAACAATACAAACATCAAGCCCATTTGACCAGTGGACCAGAAGAATGACGCCCAAAGCAGCAGCGCGGCCCAGAGCGAGGGTTGGAGAGCGAGAGAGAGAGCTGCACAGTGTACAATAAACCCTAAACAGATACATTTATTTATTATTGCGATTTAGGACATGCGTTGATTTACTAAAACAAAAAGTCACTCACCTTATGATTAGACTAAGTGACACTCGCGCGCACACACACACGGATGCGTCAAACAGTCATATAGTAGCTCCTTTAAACTGTTGATTAACAGCTGATGTTCTGACCTGGATATTGTGCTGCCATGACGCACGAGTGGGCACTGTAAACACCGCACTAAAATGCATAGCTTTAGTCAATTCAAACTATGCTTTATACAAAACCGCAACAAGGCATTAAAACTTACCTGGGGGTAAGCAGAACACCACACACACACAGCCTTAACGGAGCGACGTCACACTAAAATAAGGAACGCATGCAGTCACTGCAGAATACGAAACAATAACAGAGCTACATAGCTAAAAACACGTACCTCCAAAAATCCAACACAGTGAGAGAAAAGGGGCGGGCTTTCAACCAAGACGCATTCCAGGGGGCATAAACAACAGGTTTATATACAAAAACGAGGCGGTACCTTATTGGACACGCATTTAATAAGGTGACGTTTCAAAACACGTGACCCACATCACTACATTTTACCCCCCATTTTTGTGTCGTCGCCCCGACGATAAACTATACAAACCCCTGGTCTTAGTCCCATGGTCTAAACAGCCCAGACGTAATGCTAGATATAGACCCTGGAACGCATACAACATCCCTTACATTGTCCACTGCTCGTGGAAGATGGTGGACATTAGAATGTTGCCCTGCTGTGGCTCGCCTCGTTCGTCGCACAACACCCACATCATCCCTCTGCTGAGCAGGGGGAAGAAAAACAGACTCACCCATAAGGCCCTGGTCAACATCACACACCAACTCGCCATTTACAGAAGGCATGGGTACCACAGAAGAAGGTCCTGCCACCTCCAAAGGAGGGATCGATTCTTCGCGCATCACAAAAGACTCTGGTGACCGATACTCAGCTGAAACCGCAGGCTGTAATGCCCTAGTTTGACCTAACCTGAGCTGAGAACTATCTGGGATGGCAACCCAAAGATCTAGCTCTTCTTGATCTCCTGGGGAAGATGGCGATCTAGCTAGGGGGCTCTCAGGATAAACAACACTTGATGAGACTTGTTGTATTCGGGTCTTCATCAGAGAGCGGTGTACATGCCGAATCTTACCCAAATCATCCACAGGTGCAACAGCGTACACCGAACCGCCATCTTTTGGTGCACGCATAACCTGAAACACCACCGAGCTCCACAGGTCCTGGATTTTATGACGGCCTCTCACGCTATGATCCCGGAGATAAACCAGCTGACCCTCCCTCAGTGGTGGATCACGGACCTGCTGATCATGCTGTTTCTTACGGCGTTCAGCAGCTGCCTTCAAACGTTCCCGTGCCCCCTCAAAGGCAACGTGCATCCTAGCTTGATGCTCTGCAATCCACTCATGAACCCCACCCTCACCAGGTTCCTGGACCCTACCTAACAAGAAATCAACAGGAAGTCTGGGTTCCTGGCCAAACATCAGGAAATACGGGGACTCACCTGTTGCCTGGTGAGGAGTGGTGTTATAACAGAACAAGATCTGTGGAAGGCAAGTGGCCCAATCCCTTTTTCTGGAAACTGGCAATGTGCGCAGAAGGTTATGAAGGGTTCGATTAAACCGCTCGCACTGGCCGTTGCCAGCTGGGTGATAAGGTGTTGTACGAGATTTTTCAATCCCATAAAATCTACAGAGTTGCTTCATAAGGGCTGACTCGAAATTCCGACCCTGGTCAGAGTGGATACGACCTGGGACCCCAAACCTAAAGAACCACTCCGTAACCAAGACCTGTACTACTGTCTCAGCCCGCTGGTCTCGAGTTGGAACAGCTAGAGTATATTTAGTGAACACATCTGTCAAAACTAAAACAGTCTCATGTCCATAACTAGACGGCTCAAGCATCGTAAAATCAACAGCTAGTATCTCATTTGGTTTGGAAGCCAGGACATGACCCATAAAGCCCCGGGCCAACGGTTGGGTGTCTTTAGCCAGTTGACATCTCTCACATTCCCTAACCCATTGTGCCACCTCTGCGGACATCCCTGGCCAATAACAACGCTGACGTATCAATTCAGTAGTGCGCTCAACACCCTGGTGTCCATGGTGTTGGTGCAGCTGAGTCACCACGTCATGCTTTAAAGACACGGGCAAAATCAACTGTAACACTTCCTCACCTCCATCAGAGCGTGACACGCGGCGATAAAGGACACCATCCTTTTTCAACAGACGGTCCCATTGCCGAAGCAATGTGAGAACAGGCTTGGGAAGCTGCTGCCGCTCCACAAAACTGGGAAATATCCCCTGCTCCCAAAAGGCCAAAACCCTCCCAATATCAGGATCTGCCTCCTGTAGAGAACTCAAATCCTCCAAGGAGAAACTGGGGAATGCTGTGACAACTGCTTGGCTTACTTGTACTGCTGGTTCTACCTCTACTGCCTGTCTTACTACTGCTGGAATGATAGTACCTGGTAAGAAACTCTCCCGTACTTCCTGACAAAACTGATTCTGTCTAGAAAGGGCATCAGCGTTCCGGTTGCATCTCCCAGAGCGATAACGAACCTCAAAGTCGAAGGAGGCCAATTGGGCTGCCCAGCGTTGTTCAGTAGCTCCTAATTTAGCCGATGTCAGGTGGCTAAGGGGGTTGTTATCAGTATAAACAATGCACTTCTGACCCAAAAGGTATTCTCTAAATTTCTCGGTCATGGCCCACTTGAGCGCAACAAATTCCAACTTCATGGAACTATAGTTGGTCATGTTGCGCTCAGTGGGCCTAAGACCACGACTAGCATAAGCAATAGGACGCACCTTATTTCCCTGGTCCTGCGAGAGTACTGCGCCCAACCCACTATGGCTAGCGTCCACCTCTAATATAAAGGGCCGGGAGAAGTCTGCATATGCCAACACTGGGGTGGAAGAGAGCCTATTCTTCAATCCCTCAAAGCTCACCTGACACTGCTCTGTCCAAGCATCCAAAAATACCTCATCTGCTCGTTTTCTGGGTCCCGAACCAGCACACACTGCAACCAGCTTATGTAGGGGTGCCGCCAACTTGGCAAACCCCTCCACAAAGCGGCGATAATAACTGGCGAAACCCAGAAATGAACGCAACTCAGCCACATTAGATGGACGCCGCCAATTAGCCACCGCTTCAATCTTTGCAGGGTCAGTCGATACCCCCTGAGCTGATATGACATGACCCAAATACTTTACCTCTCTTTGGAAAAATGCACACTTGCTTAACTTTACTTTAAGTCCTTCCTGTTCTAACCGGCTCAGGACCACTTCCAAGCGCTCCAAATGTTGACCTACAGAGGCAGAATATACTATCACATCATCCAGGTATAAAAGCAAGGATTGGCACTGTTGATCCCCAAACAGCCGCTCCATTAACCTCTGAAAGGTGCCTGGGGCATTGCATAGGCCAAAGGGCATACGGTTCCACTCAAAGAGTCCGAAAGGTGTACAGAAAGCAGTCTTAAACCGATCTTTCTCAGTGACTGGAACCTGATTATACCCACTGGCTAGATCAAGTGTTGAAAACCAACAGGCACCACTCAGGGAATCCAGGGACTCATCAATTCGAGGCAGAGGGAACGCATCTTTCCTAGTTCTGGCATTAAGTTGACGGTAATCAACGCACATGCGTAGACTACCATCTTTCTTTTTAACCAGCACAATGGGAGAGGCATACGGACTACAGCTTTCCCGGATGATCTTTGCCTCAAGTAACTGATTTATGTGAGACTTTACAACCTCATACTCGGACGGGGGTATCCGCCTAAACCGCTGTCGTATGGGAGTCTCATCTACCAAAGGGATATCATGAGAAATTAAATTGGTACAACCCAAGTCTCCCTCCTGGGCAGAAAACACTGACTGAAACTTATAGAGCAAAGCCCTTACCTGCTTCTGCTCTACCTCAGAAAAACTTGACAAGTCAACTGCTTCGACCTGCTCCTGTACAGTAAGTCCCACTTCTGCATTCTGAGAACCAACAACAGCTATGACTGGCTGAACCTCGGTCACACCTGTGGGCAAACTCACCACATAAACACTACTTAAAGTGCCAAGCAGAGAACGAGGATAAAGCATGACATCAGTCACACCAACATTAACCACTGGGATATAAGCTGTTCCTTGGCTAACCTGAACTACTGCCGGTGAAGACAACAATCCAACAGGCAAACCAAACTCAGGAGGCTCAAAAAGTACCACACCACTGGAATATTCGGAGGAGCACGTTGCAGGGACAAACTTGAGCATGCCCCCTGGAATGCGACAGGGTCTACGGCCCCGAACTCTAACCTTACCAATGCGACTTACACTAGTCATAGTGTTAACGTCTGAGCAATGTTGTAATGCCTGAGATACGAAGTGCGGTGCTTTTGACACATCCGGTAAATTGAAAAGGGCAGGGCCATGCTGTCCAAAGAGCTCCTGGTAACATCGTTTAAGAACATTCATTCCGAGAACTCCCGGAACCTTATCACACAAGCCACCAGGAGGATCTTTGACAACAAGCACCCCACAATTTGAAATCATTTGGCCACAGAGCGAAATATCCAATTCCATATAACCAAGATAAGGAATGGAAAGACCGTTGGCGGCACGGAGCTGTAACCATTGACAGGACCTGAGTCGCTCCTGACCCCAAGGTTCAAAATGTTGCAGAAAACAGCTTTCTGTAATAGTGGAGACCATAGAACCTGTGTCAATCAAACAGGGCACTGGCACTCCACCTACAGAAGCAACAAGATGGGGACAAGACGACATTAAACGAGACGTTGAACTATGACCTTTCGACAAACCAGAACCGATATAATCCCCAACCGAGCTGTGGCTCTGCAGCCCGGTGGGCATTAGTTTTCCGAATGCGCATGAGAAGGCTGCTTACCCCCAGTGAAAGGTTCACCGGAATGTGAAGTGCGCTGAGGTACCCGCTCCCCATCGCACTCTCGAGCAAAGTGGCCTGGCCTTTGGCACCGCCTACAAATTATGGGCCCATTACGAGGGACTCTGTTACGCATTTCTGAACCTTGCAGTCGGGCAAAATTTTGCGCAAGCCGATTTAACTGTTCTTGCTGTACTTTTAACATTTCCCTTAACTCCCCTAATTCAGATGTTTGAGGTGAACTACGAGCCCCCGCATTTCCATGAACGCCATACTGAATTCCGTGTGCCAATGGGACAGATAAACTTCGGGACCTCGCACCCCCGGGCATCCCTTCTTGCTCCCATCGAAGAGCTTCGCTCCGCACGTCTAACAAAGTGGAATTTGGCTGTTGGCGCACCAGCTGCTTAAGCTCCCGTCTCAAAGTGCTATTATTAACATATTCAACAAATTGATCACGTAACACGATTTCAGTGTTTAACATAGCATTCGGAGACTGTTGCTTAACCTTCTCCAAGAGACTCATCAAGGCGAGGGAAAACTCCAAGAGTGTTTCCCCCTCTTGCTGTCTCCGGGAGAAGAAAGCTTCCTGTAGAGCTACATATGACAGTGAACATCCATACAACTCACGCAGCGCGCTGATAACTTTAGCGGGATCCCCACGCTCCTCCTCTGAACGATAACGTATCTCTTCTCGCGCCTCCCCCTCTAAGTGATCAAAAAGGAAGAAGGCCTGGTCTGCAGGGGACAAATAACGGGTTCTCATACATGCCAAAGCTTCTTCAACCCATTCATTAATATCCACCCCAGACTTCCCACTAAATTTTGGGCACCTCCTATCTCTAGGTACAAACACATACCTGTCAGTTACTGGAGTATTAGTACCAGTCAGTGATGGAAGTATGGGGGCTGGGACAGAAGTACTTGGTCCTGCGACACTAACCCCTGGGGATTCAGACGCCCTTTCCTGACGCAATCTCTCGTTGTCAGCTCTAAGTTGAGCCACAAGCTCCTTAAGTTCTTGTAATTCTCCTTCCATTATTAGACCACGTACCTAAATTTTGCAGTACTCACACCAACAATAAACAGCACCCAATAGTTGAATCAGAAACTGCAATCTCCTGGGCACACGCTGCTGCTTTGTTCCTACAAAAACACAAAAAGAAAAAGACAAACAACAACAAACAAAAAACAGCAACTTACACAAAAACAAAATATATATATACGGTCTCTCGCCTCTGCCAGATATTTTGTGGACCCTGCCGACTGCGCCACATGTAGCAAGTGGCTGATTTGTAGCGACTACGCCACCCCGGAACAACGGGGAAATAACCAAAAACACAGAACACGCAAATACGTTCCACCAAAAATAGGCTGTAGGCGAGAGTTTCCGTATAAACAATTATTTTATTAGGGTTAAAATTGAAATACAAAATTTAAAATTGATATGAAACATCAATATTAAATGGTCTTGGTCAAATCAAAAGAGGAAATTAAATAAATGTAGGGGGCTGAGGTTTCCTTAATGAGAAGCAGGCTGATATGGTGCATACAGTGCACAAAAGAAGAAAATCCCTCCAATCAGAATCACATCCACAAAAAGATCACTGCAAATAATGACCAAATATAGTGACACCGCAATAATGACAATCCATATCTAAGTGAAGCCCGTGCAACCCAGAATCAGCCCACTTCCCGGAAACAACCAGCTCCTGCAAAATACCAAAAAAAAGAGAACTCACATTAGAAAAACAAACATTTAAATAAAGCAAAAAAAAAGAGAAATGAAATCAAAAAGTCAAGGTACTAGATGAAACAAGGATAATCAAGTCTACAAACAAATATACATTAAAAATAAAACAAAATAACAAAACATATACTGTCACAGAAAGATGGCATAAACTCAGTACTGATCAAGGCTCAAGGTTTCAAATGACCGAGATCACAAATACCGCATATAGCGGTAATTAACACTTATAAAGAGCGACTGTTATTCAACAGACAGATAACAAAACTGAGGGTTCGTGACAGCAATAACAAATCAATGAACGAAACAAAAAGAGCATACAATCCAAACGAAAACTACTCAACAGAAATGAAACAAATCAAAACAATACAAACATCAAGCCCATTTGACCAGTGGACCAGAAGAATGACGCCCAAAGCAGCAGCGCGGCCCAGAGCGAGGGTTGGAGAGCGAGAGAGAGAGCTGCACAGTGTACAATAAACCCTAAACAGATACATTTATTTATTATTGCGATTTAGGACATGCGTTGATTTACTAAAACAAAAAGTCACTCACCTTATGATTAGACTAAGTGACACTCGCGCGCACACACACACGGATGCGTCAAACAGTCATATAGTAGCTCCTTTAAACTGTTGATTAACAGCTGATGTTCTGACCTGGCTATTGTGCTGCCATGACGCACGAGTGGGCACTGTAAACACCGCACTAAAATGCATAGCTTTAGTCAATTCAAACTATGCTTTATACAAAACCGCAACAAGGCATTAAAACTTACCTGGGGGTAAGCAGAACACCACACACACACAGCCTTAACGGAGCGACGTCACACTAAAATAAGGAACGCATGCAGTCACTGCAGAATACGAAACAATAACAGAGCTACATAGCTAAAAACACGTACCTCCAAAAATCCAACACAGTGAGAGAAAAGGGGCGGGCTTTCAACCAAGACGCATTCCAGGGGGCATAAACAACAGGTTTATATACAAAAACGAGGCGGTACCTTATTGGACACGCATTTAATAAGGTGACGTTTCAAAACACGTGACCCACATCACTACAATACCATCAATTAAACTAAAGCTAGCATGGAGGAAGCCTATGTATAATTACAAACTAGCACTCAAATAAATGTGTGTGACAATGCTTCTACGGCAGCTTTCTGACACAGTGTATCACGTCAGTGTCTGAATTCCTCACTTCATTTCATTCACTCCTTGCTCATGCTGCACTCAACTGCCATGCAGTTTAACAGAGAATCAGTAAAAGTGAGCGATTTCGCCCAACACCGAGAGTCGATTCCTGTGCTGGAATCAAACCTGAGGAATCGACTCCTCATCACTACTTAGAAACTGTTCATTGTGTTTTTCACATGCTTTGGTTTCTTGTGTAAAATTTCAGTGTGGCCTTCGCCTTACCCTTTGTTACCCATGTTACTCATTAGTTAAAGGGGGGGTGAAACACTCAGTTTCAGTCAGTGTCATGTCAATCTTGAGTACCTATAGAGTAGCATTGCATCCTGCATATCTCCGAAAAGTCTTTATTTTTTTTATAATTATATAAGAAAGATGCGCTGTTCCGAGTCTTTCCGAAAAAAGCCGAGCGGGTGGGGGCGTGTCGTGTGAGCGGAGCTAAATAATGACGTGTGCAGCAGCGCGCTGCTATTGTGTTGAGTCGAGTGCGTCATCCCTAACAGCGGGAAAAAACTTTATTCAAACTAAAAATATGGCTTTTAATCAGATACAGCCATACATCTATGATCCGGAATCAGACCCAGAGGCTGCAGTTGAACAGGAGCAGCAGCAAAAACGACTAGAGCAGGACGTCTCTATGTGGTACAAGTTACGCCCGTTTCACACATACTCCGTCTGCAGTGCGTGTGCGGTGCGTGTTGCGTTGCGTGTGCGTTGCAGGAGCCCCACACCCTGTAGTCCTTTCACATATGCTGCGTTTGCAGTCCGCAACTGATCCGCTTTTACATACCACAAACACAGCATTTATTCATTATTTTTTTATTTAAAATCCAGAAGTTGTTACTGATCTTGGCTCATCAGAATTGCAATTCTCTTTGTTTAATCTTTCTGAGTAGACAGGTTAAGGTAGGCTACAAGCCTACATTTAAACAACATTTTTTCAATTCATTAATTCATATTTATATATTAATATACTTTAAATTTAGCTCACACAAAAGGCAAAACATTTAAACATAGGTTATAGCCTAAAATCATAAACATTTTAAATTAAAAACTTAGAATAGGCTACTCAAAAACAGCCGACTCTCGTCTTTTCTTTCGTTTTTACACCCTTTTAAAAGAAATCCTGCAGGTCAAAAAGAACTTTGCTTTTCACCTCCAAGAAAGTACGAGTGCTCTCCATTATGCCACTTTTTTTTTTTTTTACCTCAATGCCAGGTAAGGTGTCGTTTTGTTGCTTTACTTGAGAAAAAAAGCCATGTGTTGACTTTGAAACAAGAGTATATTTTAAATGATATGCATCCGTGTTGAAATTACTAGATTTTCGCGTCAGTACATGTTTATTTTAATGCGAACAATGTTCTATCACTTTAATGCAGCAACGCAACGCAGCGCAGCGCAGCAAAAAATAGACTCGGTACGAAAACGATCCGTGCACTGCTGCAGACGCACCGCTCCTGGAACGGACTGACGGACTGCATCCGCGTGCAGTGTAAAAGCTGTCATCCGTTAACATGGATACGGAAAAAAATACGCAACGCACACGCACTGCAGACGGAGTATGTGTGAAACGGGCGTTATACACTAACTATATAATATGCTTAGCGGCTTGTGTTATTTACATATTTATACTTGAATTATATCGTCGTATTTTTGTCTTTGAAGGTGTACATGTGGGAAGTGCAGTTGTGCACGTGTGTTTGTGTGTTTACGCGTGGTTTGTGTAGACAGTAAGTGGACCGGTTTTGCACAGCAGGATTAGTTAGTGTTTACATAGAAAGACACGGAATAGTAGCGCATTTGAATGAAGAAGCGTGCTTATTTAGTTCAACATATTTCCCCCCTCTTTGTGTATTGTTGTTTGGAGTGCTTTTACAATACACAAACATAAAGTTACACATATAGTGGCCAGCTAAACAAATGTACACGCACTTCGTGATCATGTTTGGGCTACTTGATGAGCATAGGCAAAAACACAGACATTTGAAGCAGTCTCACTCACCCTTCTAACGTTGGGACTGCTCCATCCTTCAGCATTAGGCGATCGGGAAAATCCGGCGTCGAGCTGGGCCTTGTTTATGAAACAGTCGGCACCGAAATGCAGCGAACAGATATAAACATTCGCGCAACTCAGTTGCTGATCCGGAAAAGCAAATTCCATCCACTGTTGCCTTAACGCGGGGTTTTGGGGAATCTGTGCAGGACTGTCTTGGTCTGGCAACCAAAAACGCACTTTTTGATGTCATTGTTAATTGTGCACATTACCTGTGCAGCGCAGCCTACGAGCCAGCGCTTTGATGGGCGTAGCCTGTTGCTTTCGCTCTCTCCCTCTCTCTCTCTCCCTCTCTCTCTCTCACGCACTTCCGGTAGAATTGTCCGTAAGGCCCATACAAGGGATTCCGCCCCCGTTAACGTCAAAGGGGACGCATGATCTCAAAAAACTTGCCGAAACTTATGACTAACCGGAAGTAGTATTTTTGACAAAGAAATACTCCCATCAAACGTCCACCTTAACTTTTGAAACTTTGTCTATGTTTAGTATGGGATTCCAAGTCTTTTTAACAGTGTAAAAAGATCAGTATGCATGAAACAGCATTTCACCCCCCCCCTTTAAGGATTTTGTTCAGCTGTTTAGTTCCATCATTAACTCTGGGTAGAAATACTCACTCTGTCACAATTATGGTTCACAAAGAAGACGATGGAGAGTTTAGGAAGTTTATCATACAAAAGAACATAGTATAGTCCAACTCGATGTAAGTAATCCAAATGAGCGTAAAAATAATAATTGTTAATAAATTATTTATGGTATTTTGAGGTGTCCACGATAACACTATTGTCCATATTCATTACCATAATATATTCATTACCAAAAATCGACACATGTCTACATGCAGTATATAATGTAAATATAAGAAAGATACTGAGTGTCCACAACAAAAGCACAGGTGCCACTCTTCAACATTATGGTAACCATAGAATTAAAATAAAACATTGCCAACACTCCTCTAAATGTTCAACATAACTAAACATTAAACACTAACACTAACTAACAACATCTTTCTCGTTACAGAAAACACTTAATTTACTCTCCTAATGGAGTCCCTTGTAAAGCATGCTGGGAACTACAGATCCACTGCCCAGCTAGTTATGTCAACACAAATATTTCATGTAGTTTTAGCACAAATTTATTACATAAACTTCAGTTTTAAATATATTAGGTTGTTTGAACAATTCAATTGTGACAAAATTAGATATGTTTAAGTAAAGTTAACATAAATGTGTCATATCTATGAAGGGCCTGAATATATATATATATATATATATATATATATATATATATATATATATATATATATATATATATATATATATATATATATATATATATATATATATATTATAAGTTAATGTAGCATTACTTTAGCCTGGTCTTACCAGCCTGTAGCGACTCAGGCGAATCAAACACACAATCGCCTTGCACTTAAGCCATGCCACCAATGCAGGCCCTCCAAGCAGGCCTCATCTCTTCCAAAAATCTTCTCTTCTACAATCCGATTTTCAACCACACGGAGCATCCCTAAAAGCAACCAGCCGCTCCCTCCCGACCTCGGAGAAAGCCACCGAACACGCAGGAACATACGCACACAAGCAAGAAGCCAAAACGAAACCAAAAAGAATGCAAGTATTCTTATTCTTACTGCTGTAAAGAGGGTGTGTTATTTTCCCGTTGGGATAAATTAACTCCGTGAAGGTCGTATTTGAGGAACTGAAGGAAAGCCGTTTCTTACCCTCCCCCACTCTCTTTGTCTCTCTCTCTGTCACATGCCTGTCCTGTCTTGTGTGCACATGTGGGTTCTGTCATGTCTTGCATGTGCTACTGTCAACCCCGCCCTTCTTGTTATCTGATTATTGGTTTATTTGCCCCACCTGTTCTCCCTCATTATCTGCCTTGTTTGTTCCCTTTATAATCTCCTTGTGTTTGTCAGTCTGTGTTGGATCCTTGTGTAATGTCTGCGTCTCCCGTTCTCCCTGTGATTCTGTTGGTTTGTTTAAGTTTATATTGTATTATTCTATTGTGTGTTTTTCCCCCTCGTGGGTTTTGTTTTGAGTTTATGTTTTATTTGTTATAATAAATATATCCTTTTCTGCACTTGAGTCCTCGCACCATTTCCTTTGTGTGTGTACGTGACAGAAGGATCCAACCAATGTCGAGGACTCAGCGGAAGAGGATTTCGCCCCATCTACCTGCTCCTACTATCTCGTGCTCCCACTATGAGCGCATCCTGAGGTTCCAGACCTTAGCATCCCTCCGCCAACATGGGACCGATCTGAGGAGTTTTGCGATCGAGTTTCTTGAAGCAGCAGAGGGATTGAAGCTGAATGAGGGCCCTCTTAAGGATCTTTTCTTTTATGCGCTCGATGGGCCCATGGACTGGCTTTTTAGGAGCATGTATGATGGGGGGACTTTTGAGTCAATGGTGGAGGGTCTCGCTCGAGAGCAGGAACGAGCTGCCAGGGAGAGTATCCCTGTACCGGTGGTCTCAGTGCCGGTGGATAGTATTCCAGTGGTCCCTGTGCCTGTGGTCCCAGTACCGGTGGATCGTATTCCGGTGGTCCCGATGCCGGTGGTCCCTATACCGGTGGATCGTGTTCCGGTGGTCCCTATACCGGTGGATCGTGTTCCGGTGGTCCATATACCGGTGGATCGTATTCCGGTGGTCCCTGTGCCGGTGGATCGTGTTCCGGTGGTCCCTGTGCCGGTGGATCGTGTTCCGGTGGTCCCTGTGCCGGTGGATAGTATTCCAGTGGTCCCTGTGCCTGTGGTCCCAGTACCGGTGGATCGTATTCCGGTGGTCCCGATGCCGGTGGTCCCTATACCGGTGGATCGTGTTCCGGTGGTCCCTATACCGGTGGATCGTGTTCCGGTGGTCCCTGTGCCGGTGGATCGTATTCCGGTGGTCCCTGTGCCGGTGGATCGTGTTCCGGTGGTCCCTGTGCCGGTGGATCGTGTTCCGGTGGTCCCGATGCCGGTGGTCTCTGTTCCGGTGGATAGTGTTCTGGTGGTCCCTGTGCTGGTGGATCGCATTCCGGTGGACGCCGCTGGGCCGGAGATGCCTCCCAGGCGTCCTGCTCTCACCGCACCTCCCAGGCGTCCTGCTCTCACCGCGCCTCCCAGGCGTCCAGCTCTCACCGCGCCTCCCAGGCGTCCAGCTCTCACCGCGCCTCCCAGGCGTCCAGCTCTCACCGCGCCTCCCAGGCGTCCAGCTCTCACCGCGCCTCCCAGGCGTCCAGCTCTCACCGCGCCTCCCAGGCGTCCAGCTCTCACCGCGCCTCCCAGGCGTCCAGCTCTCACCGCGCCTCCCAGGCGTCCAGCTCTCACCGCGCCTCCCAGGCGTCCAGCTCTCACCGCGCCTCCCAGGCGTCCAGCTCTCCGTGCGCCGCTGAGGCGTCCTGCTCTCCGTGCGCCGCTGAGGCGTCCTGCCCTCCGTGCGCCGCTGAGGCGTCCTGCCCTCCGTGCGCCGCTGAGGCGTCCTGCCCTCCGTGCGCCGCTGAGGCGTCCTGCCCTCCGTGCGCCGCTGAGGCGTCCTGCCCTCCGTGCGCCGCTGAGGCGTCCTGCCCTCCGTGCGCCGCTGAGGCGTCCTGCCCTCCGTGCGCCGCTGAGGCGTCCTGCTCTCCGTGCGCCGCTGAGGCGTCCTG
The DNA here is from genome assembly GCF_024679245.1 of Pseudorasbora parva. Taxonomy (NCBI): domain Eukaryota; kingdom Metazoa; phylum Chordata; class Actinopteri; order Cypriniformes; family Gobionidae; genus Pseudorasbora; species Pseudorasbora parva. Next base: position 48,245,282 of record NC_090178.1, read on the forward strand.
CTCTCCGTGCGCCGCTGAGGCGTCCTGCTCTCCGTGCGCCGCTGAGGCGTCCTGCTCTCCGTGCGCCGCTGAGGCGTCCTGCTCTCCCTGCGCCGCCCTGGGTGCCTGAACTTTTTGTTTTCCTCATGTGTCCCTTGTTGACCCCTCCCTTGTCTGTTCCTTCCTTGTCTGTTTCTCCTGTCCCTCCCGTGCCCCCCTAGTCAGTCCCTCCCGTGCCCCCCTGGTCTGTCCCTCCCGTGCCCCCCTTGTCTGTCCCTCCCGTGCCCCCCTGGTCTGCCCCTCCCGTGCCCCCCTGGTCTGCCCCGCCCGTCCCGCCCTGGTCTGTCCCTCCCGTCCCGCCCTGGTCTGTCCCTCCCGCCCCGCTCTGGTCTGTCCCTCCCGCCCCTCCCTGGTCTGTCCCGCCCGTCCCTAGTGGAGCGTCTGGTAGCCGCTCCTTAAGGAGGGGGTAATGTCACATGCCTGTCCTGTCTTGTGTGCACATGTGGGTTCTGTCATGTCTTGCATGTGCTACTGTCAACCCCGCCCTTCTTGTTATCTGATTATTGGTTTATTTGCCCCACCTGTTCTCCCTCATTATCTGCCTTGTTTGTTCCCTTTATAATCTCCTTGTGTTTGTCAGTCTGTGTTGGATCCTTGTGTAATGTCTGCGTCTCCCGTTCTCCCTGTGATTCTGTTGGTTTGTTTAAGTTTATATTGTATTATTCTATTGTGTGTTTTTCCCCCTCGTGGGTTTTGTTTTGAGTTTATGTTTTATTTGTTATAATAAATATATCCTTTTCTGCACTTGAGTCCTCGCACCATTTCCTTTGTGTGTGTACGTGACACTCTCTCCCTCTCTCTTTGTCTCTCTCTCTCTTTTATCTCTCTCTAACTTCAGTCTATTCATTATTCTCTTTTATGTATTCTTTCGTTAATATCTATATTTCTACTATCTTGATGCCTATTTAGTATGTACTTTCTGTGTGAATTGTAGTGTTATTTTTAGTCTGTGTTTATTAAACCTCCAAAGGACATTTAATGAGTTGAGTCTGTTATTCTGCCACATACACAAAGTCAATGAAACTTGCGATCTAAACGTTACCTAACTGCTTATGCTACTATGTTAGTAAAGTAAACTGTATGACCATTTGAAATATTGAACTTATCCTGATCAGTAAAGTTAATGTTTCTTATGCGCTCGTAAAGCAGTAATCCCTTTATTGAGAATTGATTTGAAAAGTCTATAACTAATTTGCAGGACAAACTTAGTAGGATAATTTCAAGCAATTCCATAAAGGGTTACTTGTATTTAATTAAACAATTTTCCCTATCGGAAAATTTTAATACGTAATGAACAACTGGCAAATTATATTCATAAATACATGAATATTGAATATTAAATCCCTTTTGAGTTAATTATTCCCCGAGACATTAAACTCATGAGTCGTAGTTGTTACAAGCCTCTCGTAAATTTTCATATGTACAGAGATTGTTCATCTGGCCACTCTCCATTGAAAGCGTTTACTTCCACGAAGGTGGGTACTCTGCTGAAGTTTAAAACTATTGGATCTGCCCAGAGCAAGTCTGGATCTGCCGTAAACAATTGCTTACTTTCGGTCGTGACGTATGTCATGCGCCATTCGCCTGTTTCTCAGATCGACATCCATGAAAATAAATGTGCACGCCACCTCAGTAATAAAACCTAAAACTCATGCATTCGGATTGTGATTTATTCATGGTGGAGGGGAAAGTTTTGTGATCGGGAACGCACTGCACACGTGGTCCGTAATAGAGGGCTGCATTGGGATTGAGTCCCGCCGGGGACCAACGCAAATCTCGCAGGAGCAGGCGGTTTGAATTTTGCTGCGGGAATGGGCGGCTAAAAAAAACACAGCGGGATAGGAAGGTTGTCTAGCGCCATGATGGAGATGTCAATAGATGATGTAGAAAAGAGCCTCAAACGAGGTATTTACAGCACATAAGCTAAGCAAGGAAAGTCTGACATTTGGAGAATTTTCTCAATTGTTTGTGATAAAGATGGAAAGGAGCTGGACTTTGTTCATTGTGACAAATGTGCAAAAATACTCATCTACAATGGGCACAAATCCGGCACGTCTGGGTTGAGGCGACACACCTGCTCTGTTCTCCCCGGTCAAAGTTTTCATGTAGCCTAGTTTATCATATTATGTATTTTTATTTTTTTGCAAAGCAGTCTATTTTAATGTGCAAAGTTTTTGATAAAAACAAAATTATATTTGAATGTAGCCTATTGTGTGTTTTTTGTATTTTTTTTTTTTTTTACATGCAGGCCAGGGAAACGAAACAAACAACCCCATGAATCTCTTTAAGAATATCAATACAAATAAGTGTTTTTTTACCCTGAAGACAAAGCGGGAGAAGACAAAATCAATACATCTCCATTATTGTGCGGGAATAAATTCTCAGAGTTTTGCGGGTGCGGGCGGGAGTGGACATTCATATTGCGGGAGCGGGCGGGAGTGTAACACATACGTTGAGGGAGCGGGCGGTAATGGTTAGAAATTCGGCGGGCGCGGGCGGGAGCGGGATGAAGAAAACAGTCCCGCGCAGGGCTCTAGTCCGTAACATGATTGAATCCTGTAAATAAAATGTCATATGCTTGTATGATAAGAGTAGATACTGCCAGAAATAACGGCCTAATTCAAATGTTTATGTGCTTTTCTTTTTTAAGCAGTTATGAAATATATTGCTCTTGTAAATACTTTTAAGTGCAAGAAATACAAGTCTTGAAATGCATCCAAATGAAAGCGAAGCGCAACCGTACAGTGCTCTGCAGTGGTCAAAGAGGATATAAACAGTGAATTTTGAAGTGATATATTCTTGAAAAATAGATTTGGACAGCTATTACATCACAACACGACCTTGGTGTTTGTCAAAAGCAGTAAGTAATTCGGCCTGGGATTTTTTACTCGGGTGGTGTGAGACGGACGGCAATAAAATCCCTGACTAGCCCGTGTAAATAATGGTAATACCTTCCGACCCGACGAGAAATTATTACCATCCGAATAGGACTTTAGCCAAATCCTTTACCACTAATGGAGCGAGATGGAAAATCAAACTTTTCCTGAATTCACTCTGTTGGGGTGAGGGCCACAACTAGCCTGGCTCTGACCTCCTAATCACTTCCGCTAGATTTAAATTTTCCTTCAGTACTCCGTCTGGGACTGCGGTGTATTCTTAGGTTTTCTCCGAACAAATTTTTACCGGTCCGAACAGAGGGAGTGGCTGAGATCGATGACGTTGATGTCATGCGCTAGTTTGAGTTGTAGTTCAGTAATGGTGGCGGCAAAAGATGCGAAAAGAAACCATTCATTCTGGTGTGGCACCACTGCCGAATATCCCGAAGTTAAAGCCAGAGCAAGAACAATTTTTGCTGGGGTTTGTTCGTGATCATGGTTTTGTGGCCCTCCTCCCCAACAGATTGAATTTGGGAAAAGTTGGATTTTCTAGCTCACTCTGTTAGTGTTGAAGGAGTTGGTTGAAGCCCTATTCGGATGCTAATTGTTCCTCATGGGGTCGGAAGGTATTGCTATCATTTAAGTTGCAGGGGCCCGGCTAGTCAGTTATTTTGTTGCCGTCCGTCTCCCACCACCCACGTAAAAATCCCCGGCCGAATGACCTACTGCTTTTGACAAACACAAAGGTCGTGTGGTAATGTAATAGCTGTCTGAATCCACATCTCTGAGTTTACAAGAATATATCACTTCCACCAAGGTGTGAATAAATAAATGTCAATGCACGAGTTTGAGGTTTTATCCTATGGTTTTATCACTGAGGTGGCCTGCACATTTATTTTGACGGATTTCCATGTATGAAACAGGTGAGGCTAAGGGCACCTGACATACGTTGCGACCAAATGTTAGTGAATGGTTATGGCAGATCCAATAGGTTTAAACGATAACAGAGATCCTGCCTTCACAGAAGTAAACACTTGTCAATAGAGAGTGGACTCTCTTTACAAATGAAATGTACGAGAGTCTGGTAAGACCAGGCTAGGCCACAACATCATGGCCACCAACAAACCTCAGCAAAGATTGTTCTTGCTCTGGCTTTAACTTCTGAATAATCGGCAGCGGTGTAATCGGCAGCGACAACGGAATGAATGGTTTCATTCGCATCTTTCTCTGCTGCCATTACTGAACTACAACTCAAACTAGCGTACAACATCAACATCATCATTCTCAGCCACTCCCTCTGTTCGCTCATTGGACCGGTAAAAATGTGTTCGGAAAAAACCTAAGACTACACAGCAGTCCCAGACGGAGTACTGAAGGAAAATGAAAATTGAGCAGAAGTACCTAGGAGGGCAGAGCCAGGCTAGCAGCACTTAGTCGTCCTACAGTAATTCATACTTAGAAACAGTAGTTACCCCAATATGGGTCAGTTTTATAGGAAATTAACTTTTTATTAAGCTTTGGTATTTTATTATCAAATAAAACTATAATTAGACAGACAATCTGGTTCTGTTCATGTAAATATTGTTAGAATAATCATCTAAAAAAACAAGGTCGTAGGATATTTTGGCCTTTGAGGTTCTGTCAGCTGAAACGTCCTACTTTGGTAAGAGTCCTAACAAATACATTGCAATACATTAATTCAACAAGTATTTTTGTTGAAAATGCAATGCTTCGTTCTACACATTTCAGGTCACATTGTACTTCAGTGTAGTAGGAGCATTGGCTCTCTCATAAAGACATCAGGCCAAGTGGCGGTGGAAGTAATAACAATGTTCATGGAGCCATAAATCTGTTCCATCTAATGATGTGATTCACCTGCAGTAGCAGTTTGATATGTCATGGTCCCTGCTCTGTCATTTCAAGGGGACACAGCTGGAACAAACCTCTCTCTCAGCTATAGGAGAGTCTGATTTACCGTGGTCTTCTTCTTCTCTTGCACTACATTAAGAACAGGAGCTACCGATGCCAGAAAATAATGGCAAGATATATGTTACCATCCTTGTGTGAGGGACCTCTCTTAGCCAGGTGATTTCTACAATCAATATTCAAGTCTAGATCATATTAGCCTTCTAAAAAGTGCTGTCTAGGTGCAAATGTCAGTACATCTATGGTCCAGATGAAGGTTTTAGTGAAGAGAGCGTGATCGATGGTGGCACAGCTTTTTTCAAATAGCTGGAGCTGTTAGGAGAGACGATAAGTCTTCATGCACAGAATGGCGCATACTCACAAAATATATCTCTGATTATCCTACCGTTGACTCAAACAACAATTATTTATGCAATGAAGCTATTTAAAACATTTAAATTGATTGATTATAAGCTGCATTCAAAAAAGTGCAACTAACATGTACTTTTTTTAAAAAGCATTTATTAACACATTAAAATAACTGATATTAATTTTTAATTAATCATTATTTAATTCATAATTTAAAAAGCATTGTCCCTTCATTAATAGACATGATTTCCTGATTTATTAGCAAATACATTTTTATAAGACCCACCCACTTTGTACCGTACCCCTAAAGTATTGCCACCGTAAATCATTGTTTCTTCGTAGTTTTAAACAAGTTGGGTTTTCAACTAATGTGTAAATTTGTACATTTTCTTATACCTTTTACTTATATTTTTTTCAAATGGTTATAGTTGACGATTAACAAAAAGAGGCGGGTTGTGTTTTATAATAATGTGTTTTTAGAATAATGATCCATTAATTCTTAGTTAGAGTTTAGGTTTATAGTTGAGAAAATGTCTCGGTTACGTCTGTAACCTTAGTTCCCTGAGTGGGAACGAGACGCTGCGTCACCGTTCTGGGAACGCCTCTGCGTGATTGCGTCGTGAACCGTGTATGTAATCAGTCCAATAGAGAGACGGAATGTCATAGGAGGGTGACGTCATAGACCCGGAAACTATTGTTAACCCCTAACAGTTTCAAAACTGTTAGGGGTTAACACTATAAAGCCTGCCAGCTAACACATGCCCCCAGCTTCTGTAAAGAGACTGAAGCAAGATGCTAGCGGGCAAGCGGGGAGTATGGCTGGGTGACGCAGCGTCTTGTTCCCACTCAGGGAACTAAGGTTACAACTTAACCGAGACGTTCCCTATCATAGAACCTTCGAGCCTCTGCAAACAGTGGAGCTTAAGTTCCTGTCAATGAAGACAGCGCTCCTTGTTACACTAACCTCGATCAAGAGGGTGGGGGACCTGCAAGCATTTTCGGTTGACAAAGCGTGTCTGGAATTCGGGCCGGCCAACTCTCAAGTCATCCTGAGACCCCGGCCTTGATATGTGCCCAAGGTTCCTATCACTCCCTTCAGGGACCAGGTGGTGAACCTTCAAGCGCTGCCCTTGGAGGAGGCAGACCCAGCCTTGGCACTGCTCTGTCTGGTACGCGCCCTTTGCGCTTACGTAGACAGTATGCTATGCTTTAGGACCTCAGACCAGCTCTTTGTCTGTTACGGAGGGAAGCAGAAAGGGAATGCTCTATCCAAGCAGAGGCTGTCTCACTGGATAGTGAATGCCATTGTTTCAGGGCTTGCCATGCCCGAATGGTCCTAGCCCTCATGTCAGGCTAGGTGCCCGTGTGCATAGTTCCCCCGCAGGCCAACCGTCACACGTGTATTCTCCACGGTAAGTTTCCTTGAGCGCATATCTTCCTTTGGCAAGACCCTTGCCACCCCTGGGGTTGAAAAACTTTTCCACCTGGTCTGGATACTCCAGGTTCTTCTGTATGCAGCACATACGTGGGTCATACGTGTATTCCTAAGTCCTCCCTTATGGGTAGGCACTGTGATTGCATTTCTCCAAATGAGATATGCCTCCCAGTGTACCTTGGTAGCTGAGCCGGCCCCTCGTCATGTTAAACTCCGAGGCAGGGTGCACAGGTCAGCCAAGGATTCTAGAAGACAGCCGCTGTGGCGTGATTAGACTGGGACCCCCATTTCGTCAATACTGATGTAACTCGTAAGGCACTGACTGAAAGGTAACGTCTCGGTTACATATGTAACCCTCGTTCACTGATGTTACGTCCCCATGCCACAATCGCTGTACCGCTGGTATGGCCGGGGAGGTCGGCCTCGGCTCCTCAGCAGGTAACATAAATGCGTGACTGCTATGCAGCACCGTTTATACCCATGCAGTGGGGCGAGTTTGCATTAGGCAAATTCCGCAGACCCATGACATTTTCATTTCATTGGATCGTTTTGATTAATGTCAGCTGGCTTTCTAAGTGAAACCCCCATTTTGTCAGTACTGACGTAACGTCTCCGTTCCCTTCCTTCAGGGAACGAGGGTTACATATGTAACCGAGACATTATCTAGTCCCTCTGCAGGACCTACTAGTGATCTGGACCATTAAAAACATATTTTCTTTTCACTTTAAAAAAATGCTCCAGATCACTAGTCCTTGAAGAGTGACTATGTTCTTAAGTCAAGAGCAAGTCAAAAAATCACTCTTAAAGGACTAATGAACTGGAGCATTAGTTTTGGCTTAGAAGAAGTAGAAAAAGTTTAAATAGTAGATCAGTATGTTGGTGCTGCATTTCTGATCTTTATTAGGAGTCGGTAAACTAATAGTGTATTACTGCATGCCACTTCCATGGGATACTAATGAGGATAGCACAAACAAATACCTTAAAATATAAAATGTAAATAGACAAACAACTTTTGTTGTTTAAATTGTACATAATTGTGTAGAAATACTGTGATGCTAACATTAACATACTTCCACAATTAAACCTGTGATAGTTAAGAAACAAAATGCTCTCTGCCCCGTTTTGGAGGACACATCCCTCATGGAGTCACCTGCATAACTGGCCTCTACACGCTGTGACTTTATAAACGCCGGTAATCACTGCCGCTTGCCAAACACACTGAAAGGCACCTTGGCTTCTTGCTGTTTGGAAGGACTGCAGATGTCCCTCATAAGTTTAACGAAACACAAATTTTCATGGTTTGTAAAGTGACTTGCATACCAACATATTCTCATGAAGTGCGTATATATACCACAAAGTGTATTTATCATGCAATTTATTTGTAGTTTTTACATGCATATGATACGCATTGTCACACCATTGGGTAGGTTTAGTGATGTGGTATACGTGCATACAACATGTTTTGAAGTGGTTTTTTTATGCATGCAAAAAGTAATGTTGGCATATAGATTGCATGATAAATACAACTTGTGCTATAGATATTCATTTTCATAAGATCAGGCTGTGCTTACAGTACCTACGAATGCTATCCTGGAAAGGAAGATCGATGTGTCATCATAACATGAGAAATCACATTTTCCTCTTTAAAATGTGTATTAACCTAGATTTCTAGAAGCAGTTTTGTTCATTGTTAGGTAGTGAAACCTAATGCATTAATTAATGTTAACAATCCTTATTGTAAAGTGCTACCATGACTATTTATTCTGTGTTTTTTAACAGGCCAACGCTACTGTTACAATGACCCTAAAAGAGAGAGCAAAGTAAGGTTTGGTTTTAGTTGTGTGACCACAACAAGCTCAAGGCATTTCTAAATCAGTGGCTGGCATGACCCACATCCAGCAGCAGAATCAGCGCTCGAGGGATGGACCTTTCGCACTCGGAAGCTCTGAAGATGTAGGCCTCTCTGGACGCTCTTCCCTCAGAGCCTATTAGTCACATCAGTCGGTTACGGGCGTTAATGACTGTCCTTGAACATAAACGTGGCCACACAGATGTGGAGAGGCTGGCCCTGCATTTTGTCATTGCTTACAATGTCCTATCTGAATACCTGAGCAATTTGTATTAAATAAATGTACTAATTTATTTAGATCCAATATTACCAATTAAAAGGAATAAGTAATTTTACAAAACATAACAGGATTGGAAGCCACCAATTCACCAAATATTAATTTGTTATATGATTGTGTTTTTTCTAATTAATCTAACTATCATTACTGTTTGGTCCCACTTTATATTAGGTGTTCTTAACTACTATGTTACATTTAAATGTATAATTTGATACAGTGAACTTGTTATGCACATACATGTTTTTATATTGTACATACATTTATATCATCTATAATTTCTGTAATTGCAGAATTACACTGTTGAGCCTGCCTTACCATTAATCCACCCTTAAACTGACCCATACCATTACAACTGAAACTGGGTCAGCCTCTGCCTTCGTCTTCAGGCAGGATATGCAGAGTCTGGACCCTCAGATTACGAGCTACTGATGGGGCCTATGCCAAAGTACTTTATTTTTTGCTGGGTTATTAATAAATGGATAATTGTCACAGTATTTATTCTCCCGAGTCTTCCTGGCAGAACTAACTTTACCCTCAAACTTACTAATACCACCACACCTGTCCCTAACGTTACCCTTAAACTGACCCACACCACCACACCTGTCCCTAACTTTACCCTTAAACTGACCCACACCACCACACCTGTCCCTAACTCTACCCTTAAACTGACCCACACCACCACACCTGTCCCTAACTTTACCCTTAAACTGACCCACACCACCACACCTGTCCCTAACTTTACCCTTAAACTGACCCACACCACCACACCTGTCCCTAACGTTACCCTTAAACTGACCCACACCACCACACCTGTCCCTAACGTTACCCTTAAACTTACCCACACCACCACACCTCTCCCTAACTCTACCCTTAAACTGACCCACACCACCACACCTGTCCCTAACTTTACCCTTAAACTGACCCACACCACCACACCTGTCCCTAACTTTACCCTTAAACTGACCCACACCACCACACCTGTCCCTAACTTTACCCTTAAACTGATCCACACCACCACACCTGTCCCTAACTCTACCCTTAAACTGACCCACACCACCACACCTGTCCCTAACGTTACCCTTAAACTTACCCACACCACCACACCTGTCCATAACTTTACCCTTAAACTGACCCACACCACCACACCGGTCCCTAACGTTACCCTTAAACTGACCCACACCACCACACCTGTCCCTAACTTTACCCTTAAACTGATCCACACCACCACACCGGTCCCTAACGTTACCCTTAAACTGACCCACACCACCACACCTGTCCCTAACTTTACCCTTAAACTGATCCACACCACCACACCGGTCCCTAACGTTACCCTTAAACTGACCCACACCACCACACCTGTCCATAACTCTACCCTTAAACTGACCCACACCACCACACCTGTCCACACCACCACACCTGTCCCTAACGTTACCCTTAAACTGACCCACACCACCACACCTGTCCCTAACTTTACCCTTAAACTGACCCACACCACCACACCTGTCCCTAACTTTACCCTTAAACTGACCCATACCACCACACCTGTCCCTAACTTTACCCTTAAACTGACCCACACCACCAAACATGTCCCTAACTTTACCCTTAACCTGACCCACACCACCACACCTGTCCCTAACTCTACCCTTAAACTGACCCACACCACCACACCTGTCTCTAACTGTACCCTTAAACTGACCCACACCACCACACCTGTCCCTAACTTTACCCTTAAACTGACCCATACCACCACACCTGTCCCTAACTTTACCCTTAAACTGACCCACACCACCAAACATGTCCCTAACTTTACCCTTAACCTGACCCACACCACCACACCTGTCCCTAACTCTACCCTTAAACTGACCCACACCACCACACCTGTCCCTAACTTTACCCTTAAACTGACCCACACCACCACACCTGTCCCTAACTTTACCCTTAAACTGACCCACACCACCACACCTGACCATAACTCAACCCTTAAACTGACCCACACCACCACACCTGACCATAACTCAACCCTTAAACTGACCCACACCACCACACCTGTCCCTAACTCTACCCTTAAACTGACTCACACCACCACACCTGTCCCTAACTTTACCCTTAATACTGGGTCGAACACGGTCGAACAGCATGAATGTAGACAGGAGAAAGCATATAAGGAGATAAAAAAAAACACTTGATGGATTTTTATCATTATATGACGGCATGATTATATAACAGGCACTGCCAACACACATTTCCATACAATCAGCTTGTAAAAGGGCATGTACCATTATATGACCCTTTTAACTTATACGGACGAGAAGAAGGTTTAAAGGCTCTGTCGTTTCAAAGAATAGCACAATGACAAGTGCGTCGAAGAACGGACGAGAGACAAGGCGCGCGCTGCTGAGCCAAACTACAGGCCTAATGCCTCTAAACAACACTTGGGTAAAGATGACAGAATAAGACTACTGCACACCGTGACACCGTCGTTTAGATTTTTTAATAGTAATAAAGTATATAATAGTATATATAATAGTAATAAATATTTTAGTTCAGTTAGAGAACAGGCCGTTCAAATAAAAACGGAAGGTGTCTGCTGAGCCGAACATGTGATCTTGAGCTGACAGATGATCGCAGAAGATTTGGTTTCAAAGTGAAATGTAAAAGCGCCTATTAAAGGGTGTTTGTCATTGTGTTGTGTATTTCATTAAGAATAATAGGCTAATTTTAAACCGAAACTAAAAATCTGCTTGGCCGCACAGAGCGCACATTTACTAACGAGCTGTCATTCACGGTGTGCGTGCACTGGCGCGTTTTCAGTTGGAAACTTAAATTTTATAGGAATTCATTGGAAGCACTCGCTTTGCCTCCGCTCCCGTTAGTAATGCCCAAGCGGAAGTGCGCATGTTCCTTTCGGTTAAATAGAATCGTGATTTAAAAGCCCAGATACCGGTGATGTCATCACACTTTGATTACCCGGTGGGAAAATGTCCCCACCGTCTCATCCCTACTGTACATTCGCGAGATGGATGCGCATTGCTTAGTTTATCAGAGATAAGGACAAGAACGTAGGCTAGTCAAATGCAAATGCAGTCAAATACAACCTTTTTCAAAAACCGAAATAACTATCTCGCAACTATGTCGCAACAATAAGAAAAGAACAAATGCGCATATTGTCATAACTTAGAGTTTACACAGTTCTGTTGTGTCTATGAACAGAAGCTATTCCCAGATATTGCCAGATAATCACTTTACCTCTAAAATAATACTTATAACAGAGTCGGATCGTCATGATTTCTTGCATTGTCTTGAGCATTCACTTTTTTGCCAATTCTCTATTGTTAGCCTGGATGGCCCATGTCATTATTCTTCATCATATCGCCTTCTACTGGATGTAAAATGCTCTCTGCCTATATTTGAGAATGTTAAGAGCTACTTCTGAAGTTATTTTGGTTAAAGTAACTCAAAAGTAATACAGGAGTAATGTAACGCATTACAATTCTGAGACAGTAATATTGTAATGTAATGAATTACTTTTAAATAGCAGTAATTAGTAATCTATAATATATTACAGTTTGGAAGTAACTTGCACAACACTGTTAGACACACTATTTAGCTGTGTATGGTACTTGGAGTTTCATATTGTTACTGTAAGCATCTTGCATTATCTACAATGCTGTCTCTCTAAGAAACTTTCATTTTAATCAGAAATTGTTTAAACAGTCAATAAGTGGATAAATCTCTGCTTACTGTTTGCAGGAATATAGTTGGAATTGCCCCTTTCTTTTTGACATTTTAACAGTTTACATTGTTTATCTGTGGGAAGGGTATGAAAAGTCCTTATGTCCCCTGCAACATGACATTTGTGTCCATGAGAGCTGCCGTTTTAACTATCCTCGCGTGATGCTTGTTTACCTGCTGATTCGGCTGCGCAGTTCCGCCTGACATTGCACATGTACTGACATGCAAATGTGGGGGCGTACATATTAATGATTCCCAGCGATTGCGTCACAGTTGGTTTTATGTTGAGAATCACTTATTTTTCCGTGGTGTTTTTCATGCACGACATTTACATATTGAAGTAGGAGACAATGGTGTTTGAGACTCACAGTATGTGATGTCCAGGTACTGAACTCTTATTATTTCACTATGGCTAATTCACATAGGTTAATTCAATTTTTCATTCTAGGGCACTATTAATAAATGTGCAGCATTACAGTTGCATCCAGTGGAATATGTTACAGGTGACTAGGTGAACATTATTTCCCCTCATATATTAAGACATTTCATTACTTTAATTCAGCAGCAACATACTTTATATTCTGGATATTTAAAAAAAACAAAAACAAAATTACAAAAAACAAAGCAAAACCACAAATTCTCAAATTTACATTCAAATACTTTCAAGTGAACACAAAGCAAATACAAAGGCAGAATTCAAGGGCAAAACAGAGCAGGATCTCTGAAGTTCACCTCCAGCTGCTTGCTGCCGTCTCCCAGGCCTCCTGCACTCTGCCTTTCTGATGCTCACAAGCCGCTGCGCTAAATCCAGACCTGGCCACTGCTGATAAGGACTTTCCACGCTGCTCACAGTCCATAGGCTTAGCATGTAATGGGAAGGAGCTCGCTTTAAACTCCAGTTTGAGGACAGGACAGGCGGCTCTCCTACGAGCACTTCCCATGATTTGCAGAATTGTGCAATAACAAGCTGTACACATGACATTTTGACTGAGCTCTCGATTACACAGATTTCATTTGGCAAAAAACTGGGTGATGAGATGGGGAGGATGAGGTGTTATAAATGATAACGTTAACACAATGTGAAGACATGCTTTGTACGATGCTTCCTGTTTTTTTGTTTTTTTGGTGTTGTTTGTTGTGGGGCGTTTTTGTCATCGCAGTGGAAAGGGTTTAAATAATTGCGATATGACTGCTGTCCATGAGGCGGTGAATGGAGTCTGTGAAATAAATGAGGCTGTATTCTGAAACTGTCACCCCCTTCCCACAGTTAATTTATTAGCCCATCTTTGCAGGGGTTCCTGGGTAAGCCAAAAGATGTTCTTAACAACACCTGTCACTCCTGAATGCCCTGACGTCATTGACTCTCTGAAATCTCCCAGACACTGCCTCTGTTTAGCTCAGAGAATAGCCTCTCTGTTTGAAATGATTGGATGCAAGTTCCAAAAGGTATTAGTAATCTTTTACTTTTGTGGTAATTTTAACCACTTTCAGTGATTTAGATCAGAACACTAAAAACAAACCAAACATATGTCATTGGTTATCAAAATATGGCACAAGAAATGTGAACTGAATACTGTCCAGTATAACAAGTCAAGCAAGCAATGACATTCATGGCCGAAATTACACTGGGAAAGGAATGTCAAGTCAAGGTCACTGCAACCATATCTCATGAGAAACGTTACTACTTTACAGGGTGCTGATTTTTATGTGATGTGATTCGTTTAGAATTGTGATTTTTAGAAAAAAAAAAGAAAAAAAAGTAAGCATAAAGGTCCATCCATAAACATAAAATTATTAGCGGGAGATAAACAGATTGCATGAAAATTTATGTTTTTTTAGTATACAAAAAAAAAGGCTTAAAATGAAACTTGGCTGCCTATGCCAGCAGCAGAAGAGCTACTTTTATTTAGATATTTTTTTTACATTTACTATCTGACCAGATAAAACAGGAAACTAAAACAGTCCTAAAATATCCTAGTGTGCTGAAACTACCAAACATGTCCACCTGTATGCAGTCCAAAAAAGTGATAATCCAAATCTTTGAAGTTTGTTTCTGGAAAGGTGAGTCCACAAGATGGCAACTCCACAGTCTAGAATAGGTTGTTGTATTTAGTAACTGTCCATTTGTTTACCATGCTGTTCGCAGAAAGGCATAATTTAAAAATCTCATAAACTCACAGTAGAATATAGATAACCCATCAAATGTTGAAAGTGAGACATTTTAAAATGTCATGCCAAATATTGGCTCATTTTGGATTTCATGAGAGCTACACATTCCAAAAAAGTTATGACGTAGCAATAAGAAGCCGGACAAGTTTCTCTGAGAATATTTGTAAAGACTTTTAAGTTATCATCATCTACAGTGCATAATATCATCCAAAGATTCACCATTATCCAACATGACATTTTCTCTGGACTGTGGGAAAGTGGAAAACTGTTCTGTGGTCAGACAAATCAAAATGTAAAGTTCTTTTTGAAAAACTGGGACATCATGTCATCCAGACTAAAGAGGAAAAGGACAACCAAAAAGTTCTCAGTTCAGAAGCCTGCATCTCTGATGCTATGGGGTTGCATGAGTGTGTGTGGCATGGGCAGCTTACACATCTGGAAAGGCACCATCAATGCTGAAAGGTATATCCAAGTTCTAGAGCAAGCTATGCTCACATCCAGATGTCGTCTATTTCAGGGAACACCTTGCATTTTCCAACAATGCCAGACCACATACTGCATCAATTACAACATCATGGCTGGATGGCATGGAGGATCCGGGTACTGAAATGGCCCGCCTGCAATCCAGATATTTAACCCATAGAAAACATTTGCCGCATCATAAAGAGGAAGATGCTACAAAGAAGACCTAAGACAGTTGAGCAACTAGAAGCCTGTATTAGACAAGAATGGGACAACATTCCTATTCCTAAACTTGAGCAACTTGTCTCCTCAGTCCTCAGATGTTTGCAGACTGTTATAAAAAGAAGAGGGGATACCACACAGGGGTAAACATGGCCTTGTCTCAACTTTTTGAGATGTGTTAATGCCATGAAATTTAAAATCAACTTATTTTTCCCTTAAAATTACACATTTTCTCAGTTTAAACATTTGATATGTCATATATGTTGTATTCTGAATAAAATAATATTTTAAACTTCCACATCATTGCCTTATGTTTTTAATTCACAATTTGTACAGTGTCCCAACTTTGGAATTGGATTTGTAGATCGGATCACAAGTGGACGACACTAAATACAGGTATAAACGGGGTCTAAAACATTTTGATATGATCCACTTTCGACCACTTCCAGAGGTATTTGAAAACATCCAGAATGTAGATGCTCAAACGCAAACACAAATGCATTTTAACAGCCACTAAAAGACCCCGTACTCTCTGCCTACTGATCTAATGCATAAATATTATGTAAAGCGATTTAGCCAGACAAGATTAAAACTTTGTCGGCTGAGGATCCAACTTTGGTTTGAAGAGGACAAACATCCGAAACACAATGTTCTCTCATCATTCCTGATTTCTAACACACACTCACAGCATTTGACTGGTCTTGTGTTTGTCAGAGCAGAAACTAAAGATCTCAAAAAAAAAAAATATGTTGTCTATGTGCGTATAGATATGTCAATTGTGTGAGCTAATTTTATCCATTAGATCTAAAGATCTGAAAAAAGCCCATACAGTTACCCACCCATAGACCCTCCCCTTGAAGAAATCAGGACAGAAGTGGTTGAAAATGAACAAAACACATGTGGGCACCAAGGCACTCAGAGACTCCTGACACGCCATGGTCCTAAACGCCTCAGGTCCCGGTGCCCCGAAGATTTCAGGGTCCAGGGTCTCTCTCTCTCTCTCCCCCCGGACAAAAGAGGAGCAGAGAAGATAGCAGGAAGGGACTGGGGACGAGACTTAAGAGGAGCAGAGAAGAAGACAGGAGGAGACTGGAGACGTAAGAGGAGCAGAGATGAAGACAGGAGGAGACTGGAGACGTAAGAGGAGCAGAGAAGAAGACAGGAGGAGACTGGAGACGTAAGAGGAGCAGAGATGAAGACAGGAGGAGACTGGAGACGTAAGAGGAGCAGAGAAGAAGACAGGAGGAGACTGGAGACGTAAGAGGAGCAGAGATGAAGACAGGAGGAGACTGGAGACGCAAGAGGAGCAGAGAAGAAGACAGGAGGAGACTGGAGACGTAAGAGGAGAAGAGAAGAAGACAGGAGGAGACTGGAGACTAAAGATGAGCAAAGAAGAAGACATGAGGAGACTGGAGACTTAAGAGGAGCAGAGAAGAAGACAGGAGGAGACTGGAGACGTAAGAGGAGCAGAGATGAAGACAGGAGGAGACTGGAGACGTAAGAGGAGCAGAGAAGAAGACAGGAGGAGACTGGAGACGTAAGAGGAGCAGAGATGAAGACAGGAGGAGACTGGAGACGTAAGAGGAGCAGAGAAGAAGACAGGAGGAGACTGGAGACGTAAGAGGAGCAGAGATGAAGACAGGAGGAGACTGGAGACGCAAGAGGAGCAGAGAAGAAGACAGGAGGAGACTGGAGACGTAAGAGGAGCAGAGAAGAAGACAGGAGGAGACTGGAGACGTAAGAGGAGCAGAGAAGAAGACAGGAGGAGACTGGAGATGTAAGAGGAGCAGAGAAGAAGGCAGGATGAGACTGGATACTTAAAAGGAGAAGAGAAGAAGACAGGAGGAGACTGGAGACGTAAAAGGAGCAGAGAAGAAGGCAGGATGAGACTGGACACTTAAGAGGAGAAGAGAAGAAGACAGGAGGAGACTGGAGACGTAAGAGGAGCAGAGAAGAAGACAGGAGGAGACTGGAGACGTAAGAGGAGCAGAGAAGAAGGCAGGATGAGACTGGATACTTAAGAGGAGAAGAGAAGAAGACAGGAGGAGACTGGAGACTAAAGATGAGCAAAGAAGAAGACATGAGGAGACTGGAGACTTAAGAGGAGCAGAGAAGAAGACAGGAGGAGACTGGAGACTTAAGAGGAGCAAAGAAGAAGACAGGAGGAGACTGGAGACGTAAGAGGAGCAGAGAAGAAGACAGGAGGAGACTGGAGACATAAGAGGAGCAGAGAAGAAGACAGGAGGAGACTGGAGACTTAAGAGGAGCAGAGAAGAAGACAGGAGGAGACTGGAGACTAAAGATGAGCAAAGAAGAAGACAGGAGGAGACTGGAGACTAAAGAGGAGCAGAGAAGAAGACAGGAAAAGACTGGAGACTTAAGAGGAGCAGAGAAGACGACAGGAGGAGACTGCAGACTTAAGAGGAGCAGAGAAGAAGACAGGAAAAGACTGGTGACTTAAGAGGAGCAGAGAAGAAGACAGGAAAAGACTGGAGACTTAAGAGGAGCAGAGAAGACGACAGGAAAAGACTGGTGACTTAAGAGGAGCAGAGAAGAAGACAAGAGGAAACTGGAGACTTAAGAGGAGCAGAGAGGCGATTGGACAGAAGCAGGGCAATCCAAAGGCGGTGAGAGTATGAGAATAGATACTATTTTGTTTTCTGTCACGGGTGTGGCTATGGCAATTAAAGTTTGAGCATATTGTTAGCAAACCGCAATTGATGAATTAATTAAAAATAAAATAAAGTAGTTGATATGCTGTGTTGTTTTGTTGTTGTTTAGTAGCATTAATATGCAGTTATTAGCCGTGTCCACTGTATTTTTTTGTTGGTTTTCATGAGACCACCCTTGAAATGACCAGATCCCCCCATTACCTCCCCAATCAAAATTGTCTGGAGCCGCCACTGATTATGACAGAGCGGTAACACATGCCTCGTGTGACAGTGTCACACCTGCTCTCACAATAATTATTTGTAATTAAACCCTCTGTCTATACAATATGTAGCTTTCTTGTCAAAAATCTTCAGTGTCAATCACTCTGGATCTGTTAGCCAATCCTAAAAAAAATAGGCAGAGACAAAACAAACAGAAGCAAGAGAGACATACACAACCATAAACAGCCACATGACTATATCATGCAACACAACACAAGTTACACAACGTAACAGTCCCACTAATAAATGTCAATTCACTATGTTAACTGCGTCAGGAATAGCAAACTGTCACAGAGACACTTTTAAACTTTTCAAGAAGCCAACAAATGTTAACATATAGTAGTCTCTGCACATTAAATCGGGATAGGTGAAAGTACTTTAACATCAAAAAAATTACAAACATCAGCTTTGCTTGCCATGCTATTTGTCAGTGATCCTGTAGCTGTGTTAAATGCCATGGTAATGGATTTTGCACTACATTCTGCCAAAAAGTGGTTTGGGTGGGCTGAGATAGATTAATGGTTTGCCATTTATCTCTCTACGGTTGTGGAGTAAAATGTCATCTCATTCTTTGTTTAGGTCAACTATGCTCTAAAAAGAGATTCTGGATTCATGTGGGACGCTAGAGTCAGCATGCCACTGAGTTTGTATCTGTCGGGAGTATCAGATCATTAAGAGCAATGCAATTAAGGCTAGAACAGTTCCCGGCATCCCGTTTTAATCTTTGTTGAGTCATTGATTTACTTAATCAACGTTCACTACATTTAATAAAGACTTGCTTATTATTGTGTGAGTAATGAGTGGGAATTTAAGTTAGCTAGGCATGTTCATGTGGAAAAATCTTTCCAGACTGACTCAGCTTTTGACTTCAACTCACTGACTAAAAGATGTGAAGGTTATCAGTGAAGGATTTATATTTATTTTGGTTATCATTTAACTTTAGAAAACTTGGAACATGTTTCCTGAGTCATATATTCTACTTTTATGAAAATGTTATGGTGGTTTTGCATCACTTGAAAGCATCAACCCCCATTTATTTTAAGTCCACGGAAAAAAACAACCAACAAATTATAAAAATGTCTCCTGTGTTGTTGTAAATGGGACATTTTACAACAACAATGAAAAAAGGTTACTGTAGTTAGACCACTATAACCACAAATTAACTAAATTTTGCTACTCTAACCAGTTTAGCCATGGTATTTGTAATAAAATTGTGGTTATACAAAATGTAATCAATCCAAAAAAAAAAAAAAAAAAAAAAAAAAACACATGGCTCCACTTTTACTATAATAAAACCATGGTTAATTTCCATAAGGGTTGAATCACCAACAGTAAGTGAACTATTGTGAGAAAACCTGACAACAAAGATTGAAATGGAAACTGACCACAAAACAATCTCAAAACATTTCAAATGCACACACACACACACACTCAAAATGTATTGTTATTTTCATATACCTTTTCCCTTCTGCTGATGGATGCATTATTTATGGGTGTATTTCATAATAAAATCAGCCTGAATCATGTGGGAACTTTCTTTTCCAGAAGGGCCTGCCTGTAAACAAAAATCTGAAGGAAAAAAAATGTTGCATCAGTTTAGAAAATGCACAAAATGTACAACCCTCTAGCTCAGTGTGTCAGATAAGACTCTTGTTGTTTAGGTTTTTATTGAGTTTACACTAGTTTCTCTCACTTTAGTAATGTTGAATCTTTGTTGTGGTAATGTGCAAAGCAATATAAATAAATAAATAAAATAAATAAAAATGCTCCTGCATTATGTTCAAAGATAATCCCATGAACCCAAGTTAGAGCTTTTAGACCGCTGGATCATTGAGCCTCTTGGGTCTTCGGCGATGTTTCTTACTTAATGCTGGCCACCCATCAGAGAACTGCATCTAACCAGATTTAACCATCAGTGAGAAATCAATAAATGTTGAACACTTAAGTCAAATTGAAAAAAGCTACATTACTTTCCCATGCTTAATGTCCCTTCCTTGACCCTGGGAATCAGCTATTGCCTCTATGCAAAGAGTATTTCAGGACTACAGCCAAACATTAATGCTTCGTTCACCAATCTGATTCACAACCCACATTTAGGGTTGTAATATACCATGTAACTATACTGACATCTCAATCGGAAAAAGAAAAAAAAAAACAGAAAAAAGTGCACCAAAGAAAGCAATCAATCTGAAAGAGAATTATTTAACAGCATCAATCAATAGAGCATTAATCTTTAAAGATTTGAGGTTGATGTTTCAGGGACTGATCGTAAGTAAATTTGCTGCCTCTTGAGCATTCCACTAGCTCATTAGAAGTGTTTTTATATGAATGAAGACCCAGTCTGGACGTTGCCTTGTGTTTTTTATTTAAACGTTGCAAAACACACATACTGTATAGAAATGTAAGGTGTACATTTATTCAGTTCATGTATTATCTAGGAATGAATCATGTGGTTGCCAGCAGAGTGCTCTACTGTTTGAGTTTACGGGTACACAATAGAGCTACAACATAATATTTGAAAAATAATAATTCACCCACATAGGCAACTTGTGTCATTATTTATTGATTTGCATGTCATTCCAAAATGAAATTTCTGTCATCCAAGGAACACAAAAGGTGAACATCCTGGCCTTCTAATGAAAGTTATGACTCCAAAATGACAAAGCACCACAAATGTTATAGCACCAGTATGTTGTAAGTCTTTTAAATGCATATACTTTGCATAAAGACCAGACTAAAAATGTACTTTATTTTGTGACCGTGTTACATTGTAATTATCAGGGATGTGATTTTTCCGGATTAATCCGGAATTCCGGATTTTCCGACCTGAAAATGTGACCTACGTAAATCATGCAGATCTGTAAAAAAAAAAAAAAAAATGGCGGGGCGGGGGCGGGGGGGGGGGGGGGGATTGGTGGGTTGACCGTCATCTCACAGCAGTCACCATGGTAACCCGGGTCGAAACCACGATCGCGGGATGGGCAACAAGGACTGTATCGTGACAAGAACATCACCGGATCGGATGATCTGGGTATACTATTGCTTGTGTCTATATATAACCTATAAGTTACTAATTTGACTTTGTTGTCGATTGATTAGATGATCGATTTTGATTGATTTTCCACTATGGCAGGATGTTTAAGCTGCATTTAACATTAACTTGACAGCTAACATTACTTGTATTTGCTAGCACTAGCTATATATGCAAACAGCGCGCTTTTCGGCGCCCCCCGCTTTTTTCACGTCAGTTTGGGTGACAAAGTCATCTGAAGCCATTCCATAGCTTAACCCTTAAATGCATGACTGTTTCGCCAAACATTCTTACATATTGGGGACCCGGTTCTATATTTAACATGGATAACGTTAGACCTCTACCTGTCGCGATAATATATAAAACTCCTGATGTTAGAGTAACGGCTACAGAAGAATAAAATAAAACGTATTTCGTTACCTTTTGGAGCTTGGAAGGGTTCCGTTTGAGCAGATGTTTAATACCATCATCATCTTTCCTCGTCAGAGATCGTTTACGAGTATATTCAGCATCTGCCTCATATTCGCGATCTCACGCATATTCTCCAACTCATTTTCAACGTCTTCAAAATCAATATTTTGCTCACTGACAGCTTCTTGAGCACATCCATCATCAAGAGACAGTGACACTAACATATGATTGTGTTTAGTACTTGCTCTCTGCAGTAAATCACTGAGTCATTTCAAGTTTTGCAGATTATAATTATTATTGTTTAGTTTTCTGTCAGAGGTAACTATGAGTGAAACGTCACTTCATCATTGCGTATCAGACATTGCCACCTTGTGGAATAAATGTGAATTGCGCCCCCATTTCGTCATTATAGATTAATTTATCATGCCAGGCGCAAATTCCAAAAGAAACGTGTAGAGGCTCTAAAAAAGCTTTCTACAAAGGCTAAAGAGTCATAGAAAAATTGAGGCCTTCTTTTGACATGAAAATGTGCATGTTGCACATTTAGCTATTAAAATTGGGTAAAAATGCATCCACCAAATAATTAGTTATTTTTCATACTGTACAAAAAAGTTATTACAATAAAATGTATTTTTTTGTTCAAATAAGTTGTTATGGGTCCTGCTTTACTGTCCGTATTGATCCGCCACCAGTTTGTTCGGCGCGGCGCGGCGGGGGTGGGGTTGGTCTATATTATAAAATATGGTATATTTTCCTGCTTTTTTGTCCTTAGCCAATCACATGCCTGAATTATACATATAAGTACTGTGTAATAATAATAATTACCTCCTTTTTCTTACTTTTTAGTTAGTTGCTTGTAATTCAGTATCATTTATAGCAATCACTATAGTAACCCGTACTCCGGTTGTGGGGGTGGTTTCGCTGTCATTCATCGGGATGAACTGAAACTTTCTCTCCTGGCACTGCTTGATCTTACCTCAATGGAATGTTTAGCCTTCAAATGTAAACCCCCATGCTCCATGACAGTTCTTCTCATATACTGTCCTCCCAAACTCCTCATTTCTCCCTAAAATTCATGATCTTCTCACATCACTTTGTTCCATGTCAACCAGACTTATTATTCTTGGTGATGTTAATATCCATATTGACAAACCCTCCTGTCATCTTGCAACAGAGTTCCTGAGTTTGATTGACTGTCTTGGTCTCCAGCAACATGTGAAGGCTCCCACGCCCATCAAGGGCCACACCCTAGATTTGGTCATTTTCCGACGCGGCCCCCATAAAAAGCCTGGAGGTAAATGATCTGGGCGTGTCTGACCACAAGTTGGTCTCTATGGCCATGACATTTTCTGCACCTATTATCAGACCCAAGCACCAAATATCTTTCTGAAACTGGAAACAAATTGACCCAACCTCCATCACTGTAGACCTTCAACAAAACATCAACTGCCCAGTATCTACAACTGTGGATGGACTGTTGGATGACTAGAATACATCTCTGAGCAGTGTTTTTGACCTCCATGTTCCTATCAGGACACGGGTAGTTAACTTTGAATGCTCTGCTCCCTGGTGCACACAGGAACTGCGGCAAATGAAAACTGAGGGCCGTATCCTGGAATGCAGCTGTCAACAGTCTGGTCTAACTGTTCACAAACTTGCCTTCCATGACCATTAAAAAGCTAGTCTTAGTCCTTGAAGGGTGCGCACTCTTAATTCTATTCCAACTTCATCAGTGAAAATACTGAAAACTCTAAGCAGCTTTATGTCCACAGTGAACAATCTCTGGAAGCCGAAGTCATCTTCATCCTTTGAAATCACAGTGGAGCGATGCAACAGATTTATTGACTTTTCTAGATCTAAAGTCAATAACATTGCCTTTCAAAATCTGGCTCTTTCTCCCTGTCTCCACCATCCTCCAACCACTTGCCCAGGAGATTGCCATCCCTTCCATACTTTACTAAGGTTCAGCAGAGCCACGTTGAGGAAATCATCAAAAAAATTAAGCTGTCCATCTGTACCTTGCATCCCATCCCGACTGTTGTGCTCAAGTCGTTCATTCCCATTGTCAGCCCAATCATCACCAGTTTGTTAATCTCTCTCTCAAAACTGGTCACGTCCCTCTTGCCCTTATAGCTGCTGTCATATGTTCTATACTTAAGAAACCAACTCTAGACCTGGAGCCCCTTGCTAGTTATAGGCCGATCTCCAACCTCACCTTCCTGTCAAAGGTTCTAGAGAAGGAAACCGCCTCTCAGCTCCACAACCATCTAAAAAATAACAAATTATTTGAGATATTTCTATCAGGCTTTCGCTCGGCCCACAGCACCGAAACAGCTCTGCTTACAATGACAAATTACCTTTTAATGACAGCTGATTCAGGATCACCATCACTGCTAATTCTTCTCGACCTATCAGCGGCATTTGACACTGTGGACAGCACTATTGTCCTGGACCGCCTCCACAATACAGTTGGAGTATCTGGAGCAGCACTGCAGTGGTTTCAGTCCTACCATTCTGACAGGACTGTGCGTGTTATTTTGGGAGAATGCGAGTCCAGGCTGCTCCCTGTTACATGGTGTGTTCCGCAGGGGTCTGTCCTCGGCCCAATCTTATTCATCCTCTACATGCTTCTTCTCGGTCCTGTCATCAGCAGACATGGACTTTCTTTTCATATTTATGCTGATGACACGCAACTTTATATCAAAACTGCCCTGAGCCCCTCCACAGCTTTGTCACGACTCACCACATGTCTTGAGGAGATTAAGGCATGGATCAGAACTAACTTCCTCCAGCTTAACTCCAGTAAAACTGAGGCACTACTGGTTGGCACCCCTTATTAGGTCCACTCCTCTCCCTTATCCCAGCTCATCTTTGACGGCCAGATCATCACTTTCTCCTCCTCAGTCACAAATCTAGGAGTTGGGTTTGACCCACAGCTGCTCTTCAATGACCACATTGAGCACATTTGTAAAACTTCCTTCCATCACCTTCGAAACATGTTTGTCAGTCTGTTGTTGGATCCTTGTATGTCTATGTCTTACGTTTCCCCGCTGGTATGTTTTTTGAGTTTATTTGTGTCCTCTGATTATGTGTTTTGCCCCATTGTGGGTTTTGTTTTGTGTTTATGTTTCTTTTATTTATAATAAATGCACTCCTTTGCACTTGAGTCCTCGCACCTGTTTTCTCGTGTGTGTTACGTGACAGAAGGATCCAACCCTACTAGGAGGACTCAGCAGGAGGTGTTTTGTTTATTTTTTTATTATTTGTTCTCTGTGGACATGGACTTAGACAGACACTTACAGGTGATGTGGCAGGTAAACTCCAAGTACATCCGTCAACAGGGGGCGGGTGTAAAGGAGTTTGCCTGCCAATTCCTCAAGGAGGTGCATCACCTGTACCTTAACAAGACAGAGAAGGCAGAGGTGTTTAACCTCTGCCTGGACATGCCTCTCAGTCCCACGGAGGTAGAGAAAATGGGGACTCCGGACTTTTGTGAGTTTGTGGACGGGCTGGACTCCAGTCCCTCTAGGACCAGGGTCCGGATAGCTCCGCTGGTCCCTGTTCCGGTGGTCTCTAGATGGAAAAGGAGAAGGAATGCTCCCTCCGTGCCTGCTCCGGTGGTCCCGATTCCGGTGCTCCCAGTGCCGGTGGATCGTATTCCGGTGATCCCAGTACCTGTGGATCGTGTTCCGGTGGTCCCAATGCCGGTGGATCGTATTCCGGTCTTCCCAGTACCGGCGGATCGTATTCCGGTCGTCCCAGTACCAGCGGATCGTATTCCTGTCATCCCAGTGCCGGCGGATCGTGTTCCGGTGGTTCCGATGCCGGTGGTCTCAGTACCGGTGGATTGTATTCCGGTGGTCCCAGTGCCGGTGGACACTGTTGGACCGGAGAAGTTTCCCCGACGCCCTGCTCTGCCTGCGCCTCTGGGGCGCCCTGGTCTGCCTGCGCCACTGAGGCGCCCTGCTCTGCCTGCACCACTGAGGTGCCCTGCTCTGCCTGCGCCACTGAGGCGTCCTGCTCTCATCGCACCTCCCAGGCGTCCCGCTCTCACCGTGTCTCCCTGGCACCCTGCTCTGCCCGCGCCTCCCTGGCGCCCTGCTCTACCCGCGCCGCCCTGGCTGCCTGAACTCTATGGGCCGCCCCGGCCGCTTAACCTCGGTGGGCCTCCTGAACTCAGAGCAGTTTTTTTCTAACTTTGTGGGCCACCATGGCCTCTGGAACTTTTTGTTTTCCTTGTCCCTTTCTTGTTTACCCCTCCCTTGTCTGTTCCTTCCTTGTCTGTTTCCCCTTTCCCTCCCGTGCCCCCCTGGTCCGTCCCAGTTTTAAGTTTTACTTGTCTCCAGAGTTTCCACCCACCCAGCTTCCCTCTCCCACCTCCTCTTCCAAGGTCAGCCTGTCCGTCGAGACCATCTCCGCTGGTTCCCTTCAGCCCCTCGACTTCTCCTCAGACGCTACTCTACTGTGTGGAATTGCAGCAGAACTTTCAGTCTCCAGCTCCGCCTAGTCAAGAGGATCCACCTGGGACCATCGTACTTACAGCTCCAATGGGCTTCCCTGACCCTCTAGCTTCACCTTGTTTAGATATCAATCTGCCTGTGCCACAGACTTACAAGCCTTCAGATACACTTCGTCTCTCCACCTTCAGCTCCATCGGGCTCCACCTTAAATCCTCAGTTCTCAGGCACCATAGCTCCACCTTAGTTGCTCCGTCTCGCTCTTCTAAGCCCTCCGTCTTCAACTTTAGCTCCACTTCCATCTGCCTCGTCTTCATCAGTTTTGCCTCTGGTGTGGTTAGCCAAGTCTCCACCATGGCTTCTCCCTCCCTCGACTCTGCTGTGGGTCATCATCCTGCGCTCTGGGTCCTTCCCTGGCAACTCCTGATCCTGCCTAGCTCCGCTCACTGCCATCGCAACCTTGGTTTCTCCAGCCGCCATTGTCTTTAGTCTCTGGCCCTTGTCCTCTTTTAGAAGGCTTGCATAGTATCATCAACTCACTCGTCAAAATCATTGGTAAACCTCTGCAAACTTTCACAGTTTTAAGTCATCATGAGATCAAAATTGACATTATTTAATTTGTTACCACATATTAAAGGTATTAGGGTGAATTATTAATCTGTGCAAGTTAATGCACAGAAAAACATAGCTTGTCGCTGTAATCTTTAATCAAAATCTGAAAAGTAACTTCCTGTCTGGAAACGGCATTCCTTCTCAGATGATGTCAGTTTGAAAATGCTTAACTATTTGTTCATTTGTTTATTTTTTGAGTTGGATGTGCTAATTCGGCTGTGCATCGAGTGTCATAAACATTTAATTTCGATTTTGTTAACCGGCTCGACTTTTTTTTTCCTGAGATCTGACTCAAAGGAATTCATGAATCAGACATCACTAATTTACACAATGTGCAAATGATAAAATCAGTTCATACAAAGTGTAAATAGAAGTTATAGTAAGTTTTATGAGGAACAGTGGCTGGTGTGAAAATAGCCTTTGGCAACAAGATTGGATGTTTGTACTTAGAGAAAAGACACTGCCTCTTCACTAATATTTTCACAACACCATATAATGATCAGTTAGGCAGATGACTTGGTTTTGAAACATTGATATTGCAACCTGCTTTTGAGTTTCTATTTACACCAAGAACAAACAGCCTGTCTTTTTGGCAAAAGCCATCTAGTCCAATTCTGCCCACAAATGAATGAATAAATTAGGCATTTATATAGCGCTTTATATTCTATCTACTACTGTACACCCAAAGTAATTTGCATTCATATCCCATCAACCACCACCCATGTATGATAAGACAGCACAAACAGAACAACAGCACAAGTGTACTCACCTCACACCAGATATAGATGAGAGAGAGAGAGAGAGAGAGAGAGAGAGAGAGAGAGAGAGAGAGAGAGAGAGAGAGAGAGAGAGAGAGAGAGAGAGAGAGAGAGAGAGAGAGAGAGAGAGAGAGAGAGAGAGAATTCAATGAATGGATATGATTAGGAAACCATGACTAATAAAGGCCAATGGAGGAAATTTGGCCAGGAGACCGAGGTTTCACCCCTACCCTTTAAGATGAGTACCATGGGATTTTTTAATGACCCCAGAGAATCAAGACCTTGGTTTAACATGTCAACCGAAGGACGACACCATTGTGTAGAGAGCAGCAGCAGCCTTTGCAAGCTTTCATCTGTTTCAAGCGAAGGGACCTTGTAACTGAAGGGGTCTCTGCTTGCACACACAAAAAAACAATACCATCACACTAAGCACCAGGCTTAAAAATGGTTGAGGCAATAGTGCAACAGTGCAGAGCTATATATGTGTGTATATATATATATATATATATATATATATATATATATATATATATATATATATATATATATATATATATATATATATATATAGTTTATGGCATCTGAAATTTGTGTGTAAATGTTACTTGTTTTTACCCACTTTTTCCAGTTTTTATGTTATTTCAACTTGTAGCGATTCAAAATGTGATTAATAATCACCAAGGCTTGTTCTTATTTGTTGTAGATAATTAAACCATTATGCTACATTAGATTGCTGTCTGAAATAATTTTTGTGATGTACCTTCATCGCACCAAACACTGCCTGCAAAATCATTGCCTGATAGAGCAGCGAGGCAACAGCTTTCGAACACACTCACTTTCTTTGTCCCTAAATGTATCGGCCATTTTGAGCAGTTTATTGACACTTGTTAAGACAATAATTTACTGTCATTTAATTTCTATATGTTTATATCTTACACCTGCGATAAATCATTCCTATGGTCCACCATGCTGCAAAAAAGACTGTCTGCACTTTCCCAGATGTCAGTTGAACACAACTTTATGAGATCGCTGGATAATAAGGATACACTTGTTAGAGCTTTTGCAACACTCTGTCGTCAGAAAGCCAAGTTATAAATGCCAATATCGGAGTAAGTGTAAAATATAACTCTTGTGGCCTCTGAATGTTTCAGGCCTCCGAATTGCAAAGGTCGCCTGTGATAGAGAGGAAGGACGATAAATTTAACCCAAATTCCAATCTGTTTTTTTCTCTTCCCTTTACTATACATATCAGCTAGGAGAGGAGTTTATTTTAAATTGAAAAAAATACTAAAATAATGAGTCACAACATATAACCAATTTAGCTAAAACAATGAAATAAATGTATAAGTTGGGAATTATTTATGGGAATGAATTCTTAATATGTGGCCACACCATCTATTTTTAGGTCAAGGTTAGATTAAAGAAAAATATTATGTGTATGTTTTGCAAATGCATAACTGTTTTTATGCAAAAAAAAAAAAAAAAAAAAAAGCATTACTAACATTTAAAGTGAACCTTAAGGAACACATTACAATGACCTTTTTTTCAAAAATGTGTTGATAAGCCCATGATTACTAATTTTGTGTGGAAAACAAAATATTTGTCC